>NC_045542.1:126317784-126622784 GCF_009769535.1 Thamnophis elegans | reverse complement strand
TCAGGTCTGGCTGAGAAACGGTTAAGCCAGGACCTTGCGTGTCGGCTTGAGAATTATTTTCTGATGACCGTCGTTGTCTCAATTGATCCAGGTGTCTTCTCCAGGTTGATCCATCTGAAACTCGAATCCTGTAGGAAACGGGCCCTGTTACTTCGGTTATAACTGCAGGCACCCATCTCGTCTCTCCTCCATAGTTTCTAGCCCAAACCAGGTCCCCAGGTTTGAAAGTGCGGGAGGGGGTTGGAGGCCCCAGGTTGCCAGACTGAATTCCTGAATAGACGGGATGCAATCTGTCCAGGGTGGTCCGCAGGCGCCTGCCCATCAACATCTCCGCGGGGCTTTTCTGTGTCAGGGGGCAAGGTGTGGAGTGCTGTGCCAATAAGTAAGCATCCACCCTTGCCTGCCAGTCTCCACGGTGTAGACGACCCAAAGCCTCCTTGGCAGATCTAACCGCCCTTTCCGCTCGGCCATTGCTGGCCGGGTGGTAAGGGGCAACCAGCGCGTGGCGGACCCCTTGCTCGGCCAGGTATGTTTGGAACATTGTGGAAGTGAATTGCGGGCCGTTGTCGGACACTACTGTGTCCGGCAACCTGTGGGTTGCGAACAATCGTCGCAAGGCTTGCACAGTACTGTCAGATGTGGTGGAGTGCATGAGCAATACTTCCACCCATCGAGAGTACGCGTCCACAACTATAAGGAAAGTCTGACCGTGAAAGGGGCCAGCGAAATCTATATGTATTCTAGACCAGGGACCCCGAGGCATCTCCCATTCCCGGGAGGGAGAGGAAGGAGGAGATGGTCGGGACTGCTGGCAGGTTTCTCATTTGGCGACCCAGGCTTCGATCTCTGCATCTAAACCTGGCCACCAAACGAAACTGCAAGCAAGGGCCTTCATTCTGCTGACTCCGGGGTGACTTTCATGGAGGCGTTGCAGAATCTGTTGTCGGAGGACCGTTGGGATGACCACACGGTCGCCCCACAGTAGGCAGCCTGAATGTATAGAAAGCTCCCACTGTCTGTTCTTGAAGTGCTTGAACTGAGGTGGTAACTCACCCGCAGGCCAGCCTCTCAGGACCCAGTTCAATAGCTGTGACAGTGTAGGGTCAGACCGAGAGTAGGCGGCCACATCGGTAGAAGTCAATGGCAATTCTAACTGAGCAATTGCCAGAACAGAATGGCAAGGAACCGCTTGATCTTCCATGTCCGGAAGAGGGCAGCGACTAAGGGCATCTGCATGCCCTATTTGCTTGCCCGGACGGTAGCACAGGGCGTAAGAATACGCCGCTAAGAACTCCGTCCAGCGGGTCATCCTTGGGGAAAGGATAGGAGGGGTCGGTCTATCACCAGCCAGTAGCCCAAGGAGTGGCTTATGGTCTGTGAATAGGGTGAAGTGCCGCCCGTATAGGTAGTCGTGAAACTTTTTGATTCCTGACACTGCAGCCAGAGCCTCCTTGTCGATCTGGCTGTAGTTCCTCTCAGCCGAGGACAGTGTTCTGGAATAAAAAGCTATGGGAGCTTCTGAGCCGTTGGGCAGGACGTGACTCAGAACAGCCCCCAAACCGACGGGGGAGGCATCACATGCTAGAGTCAGGGGCATCTTGTCGCTATATTGCACTAAGACTGCCTCTGACGTCAGCAGGGATTTGACAGCCGCGAACGCATGCGCTTCGCGGCTGCCCCATTGCCAAGGCGCGGATAGGTCAAGCAACCAATGTAGCGGCTCGGCTAGTGATGCCTTGTGAGGGATGAAAGGCGCGTAGAAATTTAAAAGCCCCAGGAACGATTGGAGCTGCGCCTTTGAAGTAGGAGTGGGAGCGTTCCTGATAGCTGCCAATTTAGAAGGGGTAGGATGAATTCCCTGGGCATCAATTGTGAAGCCCAGGAAGTCCACTTGGGGCACAGCAAAGAAACATTTGCTGCGTTTAAATTTAAGACCCGCGCCCCTGAAACGGTCGAGGACTTTCCTCAGTACTTTGATGAGGTCTGAGCGGCTGTCAGCAGCGATCAGGACATCATCAAAGTAAGGTACCACTCCAGGGAGCCCATGGAGCAGACGTTCCATGAGGCTCTGGAAAATCCCTGGGGCAACGGAAACGCCAAATTGAAGGCGGCGACAACGGAAAGCCCCCCGGTGGGTGACGATGGTTTGGGCAGCCGCCGCATCGTCATCCACAGGGAGTTGCTGGTAGGCCTGCGCCATATCCAGTTTGGCGAAAATACGGCCCTGCCCCAAGGAGTGGAGCAGGTGCTGTACAACAGGGACTGGATAGGGGTTTGCCTGAAGGCCAAGGTTGATGGTTGACTTATAGTCGGCGCAGATCCTAATGGAGCCGTCGGCCTTCACCGCAATCACAATGGGGGTCTCCCAAGGTGAGTGGTCGACGGGCTCCAGTATGCCCTCCGCCACGAGCTTATCGAGCTCCACTTCAACCTTTGGCCTTAAGGCAAAGGGCACCCTGCGGGCCTTCAGTCTGATTGGTGCAACCTGGGGATCCAAGCTAAGGGATATGGGGCTACCTTTGTAATGGCCTAGCTGGCCATCAAAAATGTCAGCGTAGTCTGACAAGACTGCTGCTATGTCTGGGGGCGTGTCCACAGTAGAATGAATCCCCTGAAGGGAGATACCCAAGGGAGAAAACCATTCTAACCCCAGAATTGCTGGTAAGGGCTTCTGAACAATTAAAGCAGGTAAAACAGCGCAAAACTTGCCATAAGAAACCCTCAAGGCATATGAACCAAGGATAGAGATATGGGAGCCTTGATAGTCTGTTAAAATTGCGTTAAGGGGTGACAAGTGACAACGTTTTACGTGGGGGCACAACAGAGAAAAAGTGTCCCATGAAAGAAGGGATTTTGAGGAGCCGGAGTCCACTTCCATTTGACACGGCTTCCCTTCAATCAGTATATTAATATTGACTTTGTCCGTACCCTGTGAGGATGAGTTGATGGAAGTATCATGCAGAGACGAAGAAGCTTGATTGATATTAAAACATTCATCTTGACGCTGAGCAGGTTTCCGCTGCTGCGAGCTCTTCGGTGGGGGTGGAGGAGGACCATATGGAGGAGGTGGCTCGATTGCTGCAGAAGGAGTAGGAAGTGAGGCTTTGCAGACATGGGCTAAATGTCCTTTCTTTCCGCAGCGGCGGCAAACCGCTGCCTTGAAGGGGCAATTAGCCCGGGCATGCGCTCCGCCACAGCCAATGCAAGCAGAGGAGTTTGAAGGGAAACGGCTGATGGCTTGATTTTGTTGAGGCTGCTGACGGCGGGGTTGTGCCCCGAGTCTATCTACCTGAAGTTGTTGTAGATAGTCAGGCAGGGGGGCTAGCTCATCAATTAGATTTGTAATGTAAGTTGGCTGCTGGAGCGAAGGAGGCGTTGGAGCGGTTGAGGCTTGAGTGGCAGGTAACCCTCCAGCAGCTGTCATCTGCGCGAGGTAGCGTTCTATTTCGTTGGACGATGAATCTGCCAACTCCGCAGCGCGAGCCTCGTCTATGGCATAGACTAATGTGACCTTAGGCTTGCCCAAAAGCCTACGCCTAAGGAAAATATCCTTCAGGCCACAGACGAATTGCTCTGCGAGGTTTGCCTCCAGATCTGGGAACTCACACTGTGCTGCAGCAACTCTCAAGGCTTGCAAAAATTGATTGATTGTCTCTGCAGGCTTTTGGACTCGCCTGCGGTAAGCGAAGCGTCTGGCTATTTGAGAGGGAGTAGGTGCATAATATGCCTGAAGTCCGTCTGTTAGTTCTTGCCAGGTGAGGTCGTACACCGCTCTTGGGGTGGCAAAGGACCTTGCGGTGGCAAACATTTCCGGACCGCAAGCCGTAAGGAAGAAACCACATTTCCTCGCTTGAGAATAACCCTGACGGTTGTTCGCGATTAAAAAGCATTCAAATCGTTCAAGAAATGCCTCCCACGTTTCACCTCCAACCCCAAAGGGGGCAAAAGTTGGCATTCCGGCCATGGCAGTTGGTTGAAGTGTAGACGATCTGACTAGAAGTGGCAGTTGATTTTTTTTTCTTCTGGTTACAGGTCCCCAGTCCTCGTCGCCAGTATTATATATTCAGGAATGAAGACAGAGGCTCGTGTCCGGTAACTCTGTAACCAATTTATTATAACACAACTTGTAACATTAACAGGATACGACCAGGCAATGGTGCTGGTTGAACAATGTAACAAACAGAAGGATATTCTGTGTAGAGAGGCAGCGAAGCAGCTCCAGCTGGACCGGAGAGTTCGTCTGCTCTGGTGCTGAACAACTGACAGTTTGAAAGAGTCTGCCTTTTATAGTTCCGCAGACTCGCACGTCTGACAGCCCGGCAACTGACAGGCGCGTCTGATTGGCTAAGACGCGCCTGGCTGCTGCCGAACTGTCATTCGTAACAGCGAGGACTAACTTTAACTATACAACAGTTAAGATCAGGAGCACTGAAAAAAGAAACAGAAGGCTTTATTTTGGCAACTCAAGAACAAGCCTTAGCCACAAACTGAATGAAGGCAAAAATTCAACATGTTACCACCAACAGCAAATGTCACCTCTGTAATGAGAAAGACGAGACAGTCAACCACTTGATCAGTGGGTGCAGCAAAATTTCACAAACTGACTACCTACCATGCCATGACAGTGTTGCTAAGATCATTCACTGGAAATTGTGCCAAAGGTTTGGATTTGAGTACAGCAAAAACCACTAGGAATATCAGGTTCAGAAGGTTTTAGGGAATGAGATCTTGTTGGACTTCAGAATTCAGACTGACAGGCACTTGGCCCACAACACACCTGACGTAACAATAGTTGAAAAGAAAAAAGTATGGTTCATTGACATTGCAATACCTGGAGATGCACGAATTGAAGATAAACAGCAAGAAAAAACCCACAAAGTACCAGGATTTGCAAATTGAAGTTGAGCGACTGTGGAAAAAGAAATCGTGTGTTGTCCTAATTGTAATTGGGGCCCTTGGAGCAATACCTAAAGGACTACCTCACTATTTGGAAATTTTAAATTTATCAGACTTGAACATTCTGATTCTACAAAAAAAAACACCCTACTTGGAACAGCTTATATCCTCCGATGTTACCTTAACAGTTTCTAGGTCCTTGGTTAGGACTCGAGCTGTTGAGCTACCAACCAGCCCCAAAGGCTGTGAATCTCACCAAAGATTAACCACATAATAATAATCAAGCAAAGAAGGTCAAGCACCTGGCCTGGATGAACTGCATGGATACTGGCTAAAACACCTGACAAGCCTCAATCATTGCATGGCCACTCAATTTGATCAAATGCTTCAAAATGCAACAAGCAAAGAATGGTTAACAGCTGTCTGAACATACTTGATAATGAAAGATCCAGAAAAAGCCACAGAACCAAGCAACTATCACCCAATTACTTGTCTGCCAACAACGTTCACATTTTTTACAAGGATACTGGCAAATTCAGTATTCAATCATCTGATAGAAAACAGTTTGTATTCAGTAGAACAAAAAGGAAATTATAAAAAATCAAGAAGAACAAAAGATCAGCTGCTCATAGACAAAATGGTACTAAAAATGCAAAAAGAAGAAAAACAAATTTAAATATGGCATGGATTGATTAAAAGAAGGCATTTGACCCATTACCCCACAACTGGATTAACACTTGTATGGAAAACTTTGGAATCAGCAAAAATATCTGTAAATTTTTGAAAGCAAATATGCAAAAATGGAAAACAGTTCTAACAACAAATGTGGAGAACATTGGTGATGTCAACATCAGACGAGGAATCTTCCAAGGGGATTCACTTTCACCACTACTGTTCAACATTGCATTAATTCCACTGACAATACTCCTATGAAACACAAAACTGGGATACCAAATCTCAAGCCAACATGGCAAGATAAACCATCTACTATTCATGGGTGACTTAAAAATGTATGCGAAAAGTCCCACTGAACTTAATTCAATACTCAACACAGTTCAACTATTCAGCAGTGACATCAAAATGAACTTTGGGCTTGAAAAATGTGCTACATTATCCATGCGATGAGGAAAATTGGAAAAAATAGAAGGAATAGAACTGGGAAATAGAAATATAGTGAAAGGATTAGCAAAGAATGATGGTTACAAGTACCTAGGCATATTGGAAGCAGATAACATCTTGAATGAAAAAGTCAAAGAGTCAACACAAAAGGAATACATCAGGAGGGTCCGCAAAATATTAAAATCAAAACTGAATGCTGGAAACATAATTAAAGCCATTAATACATGGGCAGTTCCAGTGATACGCTACTCAGCTGGAATCATCGACTGGACTCTGGCTGAACTGGAAAACTTGGACTGGAAAACATGCAAACTTTTGAATATGTACCATGCTTTACATCCACGAAGTGATATTGACAGGTTGTACCTGCCAAGAAAAATAGGGGGCAGGGAGCTATTGCAAATCCATCAAACTGTAGAAGAAGAAAAATGAAGTTTGAATGATTATGTGAACCAAAGTACAGAAAAATTGCTGCAGGCTGTGAAAACCGAGAACATCATAAAAACAACAGAAACAAAGGCAGAATATAAGGAAAAACAGCTGGATGACAGATTAAATAGATGGAAAACCATCCCATTCATTCACTGGCATGAGCTGAAAGGTTAGTGACAGCAAGTGAAGTCAACATTGTAGCAAAAAAATTAGGAAAAGGTGATGTCTCTTTTAAAAGAATCACCACAAATTACCACTACAGAATATTTGATGTGGAATATATAAGAAAACAGAGTGTGTGCTGATTTGCTAATATTCAAGTAGGTATTATAATGGAACAAGTCTCTCTATCATCTCAGGGAAGAACAATAGCAGCAGCACTTACACTTATATACTGCTTTACAGTGCTTTACAGCCCTCTCTAAGCAGTTTACAGAGTCAGTATATTGCCCCAAACAATTTGGGTCCTCATTTTACCCACCTCTGAATGATGTAAGGATGAGTCAAACTTGAGCCTGGTGAGATTTGAACTGCCAAACTGCTGGCAACCAGCAGTTAGCAGAAGTAGCCCGCAGTACTGTGCTTAACCAGTGCACCACTGTGGCTCTTATAGAGGATGTGTAAACCATATTAGCTTCTGTTTGATTGATAAATAGGTAGATAGAATGATTGAAAAGAAAATCTTAGAGTCAAATTACTAAATGCCAACATATGGAAACATTGCCAGCTGATGCTGCACCTATACTGCATTGCAGCTCTTGTATAACCATCCTCAGTTCGTTGTTTGAAGAGCAAGAAAACCACTGCAGCTAGAAAGCACATACTTCAAAACGCTACTCACATAACTCTGGACTGTTGTCGCAGCATATTCAGGCTCAAAGAGATCCCTGTAGCTAATATGCTATTTTGGGAAAGAAATGGTCTCACTACCTGTAAAGCTTTTGTAATAGCTTGTAATCATTTTTTTGATAAATAATAAACACAAAGTATCTATTTGTAACAGAATTGTGTAAAAGAATTGTATTTAGTCCACAAATTAATCATGCTCCATTTAGGTTGATAAGGTTTTTTTTTTTTAGATAAAATAATGGTAGAAAACATAATTTAGTAATTGGACTTGACTAGAGAAATACTGTAGTTTTTTTAATTTAAAAAAGGTTATTTACATCTGATATCTTACTGTGTTTAACATGAAGTTAAGAGGAAATTTTTTAATGAATATTGGTGTTTAGTATGTAATCTAAGAGTATTTTAAGATATTTTATAGTTGGTGTTATCTCTTTAAATTTAGGAAGAAGTGGTTGTATTGTTAATATCTGTACACTAAAAGAAAGTTGAAGTCATTTTTGTTGTATTTGCTTGATGAATTTCTTTTTGTCACCTTGTTTGTATCCTACCTAAAATATTTAAAACAGCTTCAACTAAAAGGCTTTTTGTCCCTAAAATTCTATTACCCTTTTTAGAAATTACATCCCACTTTCAGTTGAAATAATTAATCAATACAAACATACACTGTTATAATATTCTACTTTGAAGCATCCAGTAGCTAAAATTGTGCCTAGAATCAGGCTACAGAAAACTGAGTTTAATGCTCCAACTGGCAAGAAGGCAATGTTCAGACATTATTTCTCAGCTCTTAGCATTCAATAACTTAAGCCCAACCCCTGCCCTAATAGCTGAATACATTAACATGGAATTGTGGGAATTTGCTGGCTGACTTATTTAAGAAAATCAAGAAAAAGACACATAAAATATTTTCAATAACATTCTTTTCAAATGTTTAGATATTTTGAAGTCTAAATAGATTGTCAGGGTTCCAAGTAACATTCCCAACAAAAGAAGACTCCAAGGCTTGAAGTTCCTCAAAGTTCCATTTTATTAGAGGTGTCATATTGGCACATATAGCAGTGGACTTATATACCGCTTCAAATCTCCAGGTTTTCCCCACCCAAATGAAAACCCATGTCCCTATCAAGCACCAACCTGTCCATCAATGGGCCCAATGAGGCACTGTCCCAACTGGAGATGCCTCCCAGTCATACCCCTCCAGGTACAAGGCAAGATGTCCTTGACTCTCTGAGAAAGGAATGTTATTTTGAATATATTTGAACTTCCCCATCAGGATAGAGCCTTTATAACAGGGCTGTCAAATTCTCAGCCCGCAGGCCAGATGCATCCCAATATGTGATGTGATGCTGCCGTGATGCCGTGAGTTTGACACCCCTGCTTTATAAGGAGCCAGCAAAGGGGAAATTAAGATGGAATTTCTCTCAAATAAAATACATACAATATGTTCCCAATAATTTCAGCTGGCTATCTCCATACATTCCAATTCCTTTGCTTATTTGATTTCTATGCAAAATAATTACATTGCCAGGTGGAGCGATGGGAAAATGGAAGCTAAAAAAACATTAATTTAAGAACATGAAAATATTTCAAACTTAGTACATCCCATCGTATTCCACAGGATATTATCACTTGCAAGTAAATGGACAGTTGCCTGATTTTTTTCTCCTGATCTCTGCAGGGTTTGTTGTGTTTGTTCTGTCCCAACACTGGAAGTCTTTAAGAAGATGTTGGAGAACCATTTGTCTGAAATGGTATAGGGTTTCCTGCCTAGGCAAGGGGTTGGACTAGAAGACCTCCAAGGTACCTTCTAACTCTGCTATTGTATTATATTGTATTGTATTGTATTGTTTCTTTTATCTTGTAAAATTTCCTTCTGTTCAGCTTCTCCTTTTTCTGTCTCTTCATACATCATTCTATTGAACCACATTACATTTAGTTTCTGTAGCTTCAATTTTTATGACTGAGTTGTTGTGAAAAGCAATGATTTGATAAGCCTCCCAATGAAAAATTAATGTGAACTATTATTAATAACAGGGGAACTTTGGACTTTTTAAAATTGGGTTTTGTCTGATTAATTCTGTCACCTCACTATAGACTGCAAACTTTTATTGCCTGATTTTTTATTTTCTCTCCTATTTTCCATATTGAGTGACATACCTAATATATAAAAGCCCAGTCTAACTCTTTCATTTTGCTATAGAAGTCGATATAATGAGGTATTATCTATCAGTATAATGGACAGAAAAGGAGGGAAAGAAATTCAGGATTGTTGAACTCATATAATATTTTCATGTACAAATGGAAAGAAAGCTATCTTGATTAAATTTGTTTAATTTGATTGTGATGGGAGAAGTATTTTGAATAACTGAACCAGACTTCCCTTACTCATCTGTTATGGAAAGAAAAAAAAAAAGAAAGAAGGAAGTGTGAAGCTAATTCACATTTTTAACTCTTAATGGTGCTTTAAGAGCCGATGTGAGGAACCATAAGAACTAAGTTCAAAACATTGTCATGTATGATATGTATAAAATGGCTAAAATCCTTCATAAAATGAAGTAATCGGAGTTTAAATAATTTTTAAAATGCATAAATAAAAGGAAGCAATAATCAAAATCAGAATTCCAGTAATAATTATACAATAATTTACAAATTGCTAAAGAAATTAAAAAGCAGGTCCAATATGTATCTCTTTATTGTGTCTTTTATATATTGGGATTTGAAAAATTCATGGCATTTATAAAAGAACAAAAACAAGCCAGCAGGTTTCTCTAGGCATCATATTCTTGGTAGGTTTGGGAACCGTCTTTGTTTAAATGAAGCTAGAGGTAGATTTTGTTCTTTAAAACTGGTCTCAGAGCTTTTACTGTATTAATGGAGCAGAGATATCCTCAGCTGAAGGTGAAAGAACTTCAGGGTTTATTTCTCCTAAGATCTGGCAGCATTTGCCACAGATGAACTGTGACTTTATGAGAGAAGGATAATACATTAAGGAGGAGCTAGTGGTGGGCACAAAATAAGGGGCAAATGTTGTTAGATTAAAGTGACCCAAAATCAGAGGAAGGAAAAAAGCTTATCTTCAACAGTAGTGCCATAGGGTTATGGGTTTTTGCTTGGTGAGTGGTGGGATTCAATTTTTTTTACTATCGGTTCTGTGGATGTTGTGTGGCTTGGTGTGCGTGGCTTGGTGGGCATGGCAGGGGAAGGATACTGCAAAATCCCCATTCCCTCCTCACCCCACTAACCTGCTCTCCAGCTCCGTTCTCCTGTGCAGGGCAACAAGAAGACCCAGGTGATCAGTTGGGACTCTGGAGACAGCAAATAGATGGGGCAGAGCCAGCCAGAGGTGGTATTTGCCGGTTCTCCAAACTACTCAAAATGTCCGCTACTGGTTCACCAGAACCAGTCAGAACTGGCTGAATACCATCTCTGGTGATGCTGGGAGAACTTTTAGGTTGATAGCGTTCTATTATGAACTCAGCCATGGCCAACCTGCTCCTTTGAAATGAACCTTTCTTCTTGCTCAAGTGGGGAATCTTAGTGCTCCAGAGCTGGCTTTCTCCCCTTCCTTGAAACCTGGACAGTGTTCTTTTATGTGCACACACACACACACAAACACACAAACAAACAAACAAACACACACACACACACACACACACACCCCAGCATTCTTTTCCTAATGCTCACTCATCCCCCTCCCTTTGATCTCACCTGCTAGTTTTGTCTATTTGTTCAACATTTTTTTTTGTAACTAGTTGGGAATTTTTCTGTTGATTAGCTTTCTTCTGTTAGATGGTCTGTGCAGCACTTGAGATTCAGTTTTCAAAAGATTCTTTGGAGCATGAAGCCCTGAACAAATAACACCTATCTGCAATTCTTTTAAATTAGCTGCATCTTTTTCAGACAGCTGCAATAGGAAGAACATGGCAAAAAAAAATGTCCCTTTACCTTATTTGTGGCCTGCACTTTCTTTACTGGCATAAATGAAAGCCTTTTAAAGATGGTTTTTCTGAAGCGGAAATGTTACAGGGAAAAGAAAGGAAAAGGAGAATAAAAGAAGGGAGGGAGGGAGGGAGGGAGGCTGACCAGATCTGAAGGAAATCTGAGAATTAGAACAGGCCAAGTAGAAGCAATTAATGAAGTATCTTAATCCTGTTCATGTTGGTGGTTCTGAAATTGGTTCCAGCAACCCTGCAACTCAATAGCAAAAACAGGAAGGGTCACCATGCCTGGAAAAGTAAATGAGACAGGAGGGGGTGCACAGGTAAACCCACCAGTGGCTGGCCAGGTTAGGTGGTCTTAATAGAATGGACCTTATAAATTTATATTAGCTTGACATTTCACTCTAGTCCACTTTGACTCCTAACTTCCTCATAAGTCTTACAAATATTACGGAGGAGTAAAGGAGGGGCACGGGAAGCCAGGCGTGGGTGTAAGATAGAACAGAGGTGAAACAGCCAATAGCTTAAGACATTGTAAGAACTTCTCTTTTTGTATTTTTCCTATGTACTTCTCTGTTTGTAACATTCCAAAATGAACTTCTCCTTTTCGAAATGTCATGTTTGTCTCGTGTATGGAAACGCCTTGAGAATGCACAGAGTGGAACACGGCATAAAAGTAGCATCCTGGGCAGAGCCCAGGCAGTTCAGATTTTGGTGTGTGAACCCGCTGAACTCGATGCATCATTAAAGCTGTTTCTCTCGCACCTTTGTGGTCTCGAGTCCTGGTCTTTTGTAAGTAGATTGCTAAACAAAAACCTCAATCTGCTGCTACATAAAGACTTAAGGGGGAAATATTCATTCGTCTAGCACTGATGATGTTACCTAGTTTGGGTAATGAACACCTTCAAGAAAACAACTAAGCTCAGAGAGTACCAAAGACCCTCTCAGTAAAGACTCTGACCATAGTCACTCTCTGTCAAGGAAACTAAGTACTTAGCTACAGTTGTAGCCTTCAAACAACAAAGAAATGTGGAGGGAGAAGTAAATACAGGAACTGACTTCCACTCAATATCCCATCTATCAAAGATTGTGGGATAGAGAGTATGGAGAGGGATAAAAGGCAGGAAGGCTAAGGCCTAAAAGAAATAGTCAAGACAGGATTAAAACAAAAAGAGAGAATATATGTATCTACTTAAGCATATACATGTTTATATGTGTTTGTGTCTATGTATATGTATATAAACAGTACATAAATTGTTTTGACTCCTACCCTCAAAAGGTTGCTATAGGGCACTGCACACCAGAACAACTAGACACAAGAACAGTTTTTTTCCCAAATGCCATCACTCTGCTAAACAAATAATTTCCTCAATACTTTCAAACTATTTACTAAGTCTGCACTACTATTAATTGTTTCATCGTTCCTATCACCCATCTCGTCCCACTTATGACTGTAACTTGTGCTTGTATCATTATAATTTATATTGATTGTTTCCTAATATGATTTGATTGCATATGTGTATCCTGTGACTATCATTAAGTGTGGTACCTTATGATTCTTGATGAATGTATCTTTTCTTTTATGTACACTGAGAGCATATGCACCAAGACAAAATCCTTGTGCATCCAATCACACATGGCCAATAAAGAATTTATTCTATTCTATTCTATTCTACTCTACTCTACTCTACTCTACTCTACTCTACTCTACTCTACTCTACTCTACTCTACTCTACTCTATATGTACATGTGCATGAGAAAAAGAATAAAATAGCTTTACACTTAATATTATAAATAGTTTTTAAAAAAATATAAGAAACAATAATATGGATACCTTTGAAATATTTCAAGTCAAAATTACAGGAGTGCCATTAAGGATGAGGGCAGAGTATTGTGGCAGTACAATTCATCTGGAATGGTCAACTTGGATCTACTGTAAGAATTGGTTCAAAGCATCCCATCTCTTTAACGTACGGCATTCTTGCTTTTGGGGTTGGCTGCTTTCCTTCTGCTTATATTCATGTTTGTAATGAATTACTGTCAAAAAGGAGGGTCATAGTAATATGAGTTCACTCTAAGTACCTTTGGTATCCAAGGAGAGAGCAATTTTCTAAATGGCATCCCCATTTCTGTATGCAAGATGAATTATCCCACCACATTTATGTAAATATGAGAGCAAAGGGTCCTCTCCATTCTTATTTAGAAATTAAAACCAATGATTTCCAGTGGTTACTGCTATAAAGAGGAAATAGACCTTGACTAGAAGTAATGAGGCATTTGTGTTTGCCATAAGTATAAATTACCAGGACTCCTAAAAGAGCTATCCTTTTTTTGTTGTTCAGCCTGCTAAGTGACAATAAGTGAACATAAAGTAAATTCCAGAGAACGCTCATGGGTCACCTTAGAATTTATGTACTGTGAGACAGAGTTATTCAAAACAACCCTAAATTTTAAGGCTGCGTGTAGCCATGATGAACTCCTTGGTTCAATTTTTCAAGCTGTATATAATGGGGGGGTAATTAAAGTGCAACACTTTCAGAATTGGTGACCTCCCATCTAACTGTACTCTCTATTGGAGTGTGGAAGGTTATCTTCACTGCTGACAGAGGACACTAGGTGAATCGTGAAGCAGCAGGACATAGCTACATTCAGCAACATCTTGAGCTCAGTGGACAGTGCACATTATTGCTGCCAAAAGAATAACTTCCTACCATGCCCTGCTACTTTAAAACCATTTTGTTGGAACTACCAGCAGCCCCTTGGTCACAGTCTGTTTTCTTCCTTCCATCATCTAAAAAGGTTTTTAAAACAACAACATATGAATGATCACATTCAGCAAATGTAATTTCCTCCTCACCCGAAAGGACCAGTCTATCACTGGGATGGTTTCATTTGTTTACCATCTGGGGTGATAAATAGGTTCCTTCAGGTTCAAGAGGGGCTGAGATAAGTACAAAACAAGCCTGAGGTTAATGAGGTCAGAGAAAAAAATGCTATTTAGATGCCACCTACAAGGTAGTTTCTCTTCACTCCCCCTTTGTGGGAAACCAATTAACTTCAAGTTTAAGTAACCTCAAAAGACCCAAGCAGTACTAGAAGAGAAACATGAAGGAATGATGCTGGTGTGGTTCATCTTTCTTTTTCTGATCTGTTTTGGACCTGTTGTGGCCCACTAGCAGCCAGCGGAGCTGGCAGCAGATTTGGACAGTGATGAGGTTGGGGAGGAACATGGGCCAGTCCTGGAGTCAGGGGAAGGCTCTGGTGAGTGCTCTGTGTTGGAGGGAGAAAGGGGGGCAGAGCTGTATGCCAGCTGTCAGCTGCCTTCAGAGTCAGACAGCAGTGAGGCAGACAGACGAACAGCTGGAGCCTGTTCCCAGTGTGCATATGCGCAGAGTTGCCACATGAAACTAAAGAACAGGGGTCGACTTGGGAGTAAGGCCAGAGGTGGATGATGAATGGCCCTTCCCAGAAGAAATAAAAGAGGAGTGAAAGGGGAGTGGAGTTGCAGGAGACAATTAGTTCGAGTAATTGGCCTGTGACTCTCCGAGACGTCTTGCCAAGTTTGGCAGATATCCTCCTGGCAGCTCTCTATGTCAGATAAGGTCTGTGACTGCAAATCCTCCCGTGAAAGACTTTGCTGTATGGGAATGGGCAGAATTCAGAGTCAATTAATAAAAGGAGCCAGGAGTTTACTTCATGCTCCTGGGAAGCCTAGGTCAGAGTAGTACCTGTGCTTTGGTACTCAGCCTTAACTAACTGGTTGCTCTGTGCCTCTCCCCTATTTTTTTATGTCGCTAGTAATATTCTCCTCCTTTCTCTCCTACTCCATGTCATAGCCAAGTCTCTGAATAGGGACCTGTCTAGGAGGCCCCTTGGACTGTGGGGTCCTGTTCCTGCATTTGATATCCAACATTAGTAGCATTACTGATACAAGGTCAGCAGGGAGCTGAAAGCACTGACTCCCTAGCAGATCTTTTATTCTTCACTAAATCAATTACTCCTTTCTGAAGTAAAATATCTAACAGCAAAGAAGTATTCCTCGGGGGGGGAAAATCGGCTTTTGTCAACTTTCAATTACTTGGATTGTAAGGCTTGAAGGCAGTTTATGCTATATTAAGTTAAAAACACTGCAAAAAATATAATTACAGCAGAAAGTCAACAGCTTCAAGTGATAAGGTCCAAGACATCTCTCTGTGTGTGCTTTTCCCTTCTCTGTGTGTCCAGAATGGCTTTTTCTCCTTCCTGTATGTCCAAGGGTACTAAAAGCTGGTAAATTATCTGTGACTAAAAGGTTTGACATCTGTGGCTTGGCATTGTCATGTCTTAGGCCAGGGGTGTCAAACTTGTGGCGTCACATGTTCATCACTTGACTTATTGTGTCTTTTCTCCCCTTTGCTAAACCAGGGGTGGGCGTGGCTTGTGCTTGATGCACCCATTCTGTGGGCTGCAAGTTTGACAGGCTGTCCTAGGCTGTTTCTAACCCTGGAACCATTTAACACCTTGAATGGCTCCAAATGTTTTGATGGGACCAATACAAGGAAGACTGCTCAAATAACTGCTCCTTTTCAGAATTTTCTTGGATTTGTTATAGTTTCATTCCACAAATACATCCTATCCTATTCTGTCTGGAAAAATGAAATGCAATCTTAATTATCTATGTGCAGGGAGAAGTTAAAAAGAGAATATTTCTATAGTTATTCACTGCATAGAGTCAGAATGAATGTTGGTTCATTTAAAGACCTTTCATTAAAAAGTTCAGCACAAAGATTTCATTGAGTATTTGTTAATTTCTTTAGATCAAATGCTTTGGATTAAAAAAATGCAATAAATAAAAACTAGGCAGCTGGTCAAGTTTTTCAAATAAAATAGTGCCTTTAATAGAAATGAAGATAATGAGAGGAAGGGGAATCCCTATATGTTAAGAAACAACTTTGTGATCAATTTTAAATGATTGTTCGAACTTAATTCTTAAACTACACAATTTAATTTTTTTTTCCAAGCAAATGAATAAATGGCAGAAATAACAAAAACATATGGGCTATTCCCAATTCTAGGAGGTTGTGCTCATCTCCATTTCAAAGCCGAAAAGCCATTGCTGTCTGAAGACATCTCCATAGTCATGTGGCCAGCATGATAAATGCCAAATGCACACGGAATGCTGTTGTTACCTTCCCACCAAAGGTGGTTCCTATTTTTCTACTTGCATTTTTACCTGCTTTTGAACTGCTAGATTGGCAGAAACCGGGACAAATAATGGGAGCTCACTCCATTACATGGCACTAGGGATTTGAACCGCTGAACTGCTGACCTTTCTGATCGACAAGCTCAGCATCTTAGATGGGCAAACCACTTCTGACATCTTCAATGGACTCAATTTCCTATGTCAAATGGTTTTTTTTAAAAAAAAAACCTCTCTGGGCCATTGGAAATAGTTCATTTCAAGGAGAAAAAAGTGAAAATCTTGCATGAACTTCCATGGTTACAAAGATCTCTGAGAAGGTTTGCATCCACCTGCTTTTTTACTCAACTCATGGTTGAGCAGGTGTTGTCCCAGCTCACTGGTGCACGTGAGGTGCCTGCTATTTTATTAGCTTATTAAGAGCCCTTTAAAATGGCTCTTTTCCTACAGATTTCTAACTGTTGTCCTAATCATCAATTTTATTTATTTGGTTTTAGGTGTAAAATGTCATTTTAACTAATTTAATGATTTTCTTTTAAAAGGTGGTTGTAGTAAACCACTGAGAGATTTCAGCAGTATAGCAAATTAAATAAAAATGTCAAAAGGAATGAATGGGATAACGATTTCATTAAGCAAATGCAGTGCCATGGTAAATTAATTTTGTGATCCATCAACATTACTTTTTAATGTGTAACCAACCCATGTTTTATGCCATCAAGCCAGGTGAGAAGATGATTGTCTTTCTTTTATTGCTTTCAATCTTCCCCAACATAATATTTTTTTCTAGTTTGCTACCTATCCAAAATACATGCTTCTGTTTGCTGATCATGGCCTCAAGGGAACAGTCAGTTTTTATTCTGCCCCAGGAATTGATTGATTGGATTGGTTTAGAAACCATCTCCCATAATTTGAAAGTATCTATTGTTTTCTTTTGCTCTTTCTCAATGCCAATCTTTCAAAGGGACACATTACCACTGGAAAATGTACGCTTTATTTTGCTCTTTGCTATCAGTGAAATATTCTTCTCCTATGTGATCTTATCTGAATTTGAGTTTATTTTCCCTAATAGAATTTATTTCCTCCTAATGTTAGAGCTCCAGCTCACTGCATCGTTTAGCCGTTCTTGACCCCAACAGGAGAAAATACTATCTTACCATGACCTTTCTCTTCTTAATACTATCATTATCCAGATTTATAACATTTTTGTCTTTTTATAATACATAAATGCCTTTCTGAATGAAGAATCATAAAAAGCCTGATTAATAAACTAACCACCAAATAAATAATGAAATATTTTAAGTCATATTTACTCTTCTCTAATAGGGTCTTTTGTGCAAATGTAAGTGTGCCTTACATTTTTACTTCGGGTGTCAGCTCTTCTAATCTTATCATTATACTATATTTAGATGTTAATCAAAGAAGTATGAGGACAATATGCATCTTTGCCTCACCCTCTTTCCTCATATACATAATATTAACTGTACTATTTCCTTTTAGGGAAAGAAATTAAATATATCAGATAAGAAAAAAGATATATAGAAAAATCTGCAATAATTCATATCAGCACCAATTACTTAATCTCTCAATACCTCAATATCTTTCCTTGAAAACCATTGTTGTTTCCATTACTTCATATATTGCCTTTTATCCTTTAAACTTTTCAGCTCTTCCTCATAATATATCTATTTGTTTCTCTAAAATGCAGTACTCATTCATTATCTGTAGATAGCAATTGCAATAGCAATAGGAATAGCATTTAGGCTTACATACAGCACTCTCTGGATGTAAGCATTATTTGCATATTGCCCAACAATCTGGGTCCTCATTTTACCTACCTTGGAAGGATAGAAAGCTGAATCAACCTTGAGACCCATCAATATCAAACTCCAGGCTGCAGACAAAGTTAGCCTGCAATACTGTACTTTAACTACTGTGCCACCAAATGTATGACCAAATCATTCACAATCTTTATTTCACAGTGGTCACTCATTTTTGAATTCAATCCACAATCCACCACCCATTTATTCTTAGATTATCTCCATTTTTTTCACCACACACATACTTCTTAAATACTCTTTCCCACTGCATTTGACTTACTTCTCTGTTCTGGCTGACATAACCATACAATGAACCAGGGCCTCCCATGGCACCATTTCTGTGGAAACTATACATTGGAGATTATTAAACAGGTGTATGTGTTCAGGTAATCCAAAAAGCAAGCTATAATTAATACCTAATCGATACAATTTATGAAATAAGATTTGAGTTAACAGCATATAGGGCAACTAAATTATCATTTTGTTTTCAATAGTTATAATTAGAAGTTTGTAAGCCAATACACACATTAAGCAATTAATAGTGTGAGGAGAATGTATTCTTTCAATTCAATGAGAAAAAGAGTAAGTTAAAAAAAAAGGCATGAGATGGGAATTCCGAGAAGTGATTCACTTAATGGACCATACCCAGTGGAATAGTCTAACTCCAGAAGTAACTGAAGCCCCAATTTTGCTGCAGTTCCAGAAAGAAGCTAAAACTGTTTTATTACAACACACTTTTAGCTCCAGCTGACTGGGAGTAGACATTTGTTTGGTATTTATTTATGTGATTTTTGTTTGTTTTTGACATTGGTCTGGGTTGATTTATTATATGTCATCAAATTGGTATTGATTGTTACTGATCCCACAGATAGATTTTCCTGTCCTTAATCAGATTCTTTAGGTCTTACTATGGTACACTTATCTTCACTGTAATTGAATCTATCCACCTTTCTGCAGAGAGGTCTCTGTTTTTCTTTTCTTCTGTCTTTCCCAGCATTATAGACTTAAGCCAGATCTTTGCATAATATGTCCAAAATAAGATAATTTGAGCCTTGTTATTTGTACATCAAATGAGAATGCCAGAATGGTTTTTCTATGATCTATTTGATGGCTTTCTTAGCTATCCATGTTACATCAAGACTCTTCTCCAACCCCAAACATTAGTTGAAACATTAGTGGACAAATCTGTCCCATCTTTTCCTATCACTTGCACAGTCAGGATTACTAAATGCAACTAGAAGGTCAAAAAATGTTAGAATATGGCCAAGAAAATTCTCTTCTACCAAAAGAATCAGCATGGCTTTATGCTATGGCTAAAATAACACTAATTAGTAACTTGATTAGCACTATCAACTATCTAATTCTTCTAGTTTAAATACCATTTGTTTAATGAACAATAAGAAGGAATATTTTTAAAGACAGAGACCAAACCGTGTGTGTGTGTGTGTGTGTGTGTGTTGGTGTGTTGGTGTGTGTGTGTGTGTGTGTTGATTAATGTTGATTAATGTTGATTAATGTTGAATAATAATGATTAATGAATAAAAGCTTAGTCAAGGAAAAAAACAATAAAGCCTTTTTTAAAAAACTGGAAACCTTATGTAGACTTCTTGTTGAAATAAGAAAATACTGAATAAATTATTTATGGATATAAGGATTATAAAGTGTTAAAGGAGGAAGAGAAAGAGAAAGATGGGAACTACTTGATCTTTCTACCAGAATGTATACATCCTAACATTTTTTTACAAATACCTTCCTGTTGTGGCCCAGCAGGAGCCGTTGCAGCTGCAAACAGACTCCAATAGCGAGAGACCCTATGAGTCAGCTTTGGAAGATGTGGAGGACCCTGGACAAGGTTCAGACTCTGAGCAGGGACCAGAGAGGCTAGTTGGCTAACAGGAGGCGCCTGAGGCATGGATCAGCAGTGAAAGCCAAAGGGAGTGTGTCCTTGATGTCAGGCCCTGGAGCAGTGGTGAAGATGTCAGGCCCTTGAGCAGTGATGAGGTGCAGAGGGAATTGGTCCCGGACACCTGGCAGAGATGGGCGGATAAGCGCTGGTAGCAATTACGGAGACAAAGGAGATAATTGGACCTAGGTGGTTGTGATTAGGCTCCTCCCAAGAGAGTATATAAGAAGAGACTTTGGGAGGAGGCTGTTTGCAGGATTCAACTATTATACTAAAGCTGGAGAAGCTCTGGTGTGTATTTCTTATCTGGGAAGTCTGGGTTGCTACCAAAGTCTTGTCGGTGTGTTAATTTACTGTGAATAAATTGTCTAGCAGTAATCTTGTGTCAGCATGACTCACCGTACGGAGGGGGGGGTCAGAATACCTCTCCATTTAAATTACCCAAATTTCTCTCTTTGCTCTAGTTTTTCACTATTTATATGAATCCATTAATTCTCTGATACATGTATAATTACATCATATATCCTAAATATCATTGGAAATTAGCCAGCAACATTGCTCATTTACAGACAAAAGTGGGCATGGATTCACCTCTACAACTAAGTCAACTCTAGGATCACTCATATTTTTTACACATTTATTTAGGCACCTTTAAACAACTAAGGGACAACAATCAAGGAGCAAACAATAACGCCAATCAAGGAACAACCAACTCAGACAAACAAGCTAATGGTAAAGAACAACCCAATCAAAGAACTACCAAGAGCACTCCCACCAACACTGACAGGGCAAGTCACTATATAAAATAAAAGCAAACTCCACTCCCCATTAGTACTTATGATGTTACTAATTTCATAATAGAACATCTGAAAGAAAACAACCAATCTCAGAGAGTAACAAGGGCCCTGTAGTTGAATCATTTGCTAAGCATTCCATTTACCATATTCCCACATATGGCTCACTTACGTCACATACCACTCTTACTCCATTCAGATACTAACCATAAATTTCATATTCATGCAAAGCAATCCATGATTCAAATCTATTTTGTTTTCCTTTTTATTGTCTAACTCAACAAAAATATAGTATTTCTTCCTGAATGACCTGCTGAAGGGGGAAGAAATCTTAATCTTCTGCCTGCAATAAAGCTATATAAAGCATTTTCCAAATTTTGCCACAATGTCATCACTTGCATAGCCCTCAAATAGAATTTTGCCAAGTACTTTCAGAGGGTCATTTAATACATTATTTTCCCTGTAATTTTATGCATTTGCTCCTTTGTCTTTAGTACATGGTAATGATAATGGAGCTCTTCCATCATCAGGAAATCATTTATTATAGATCACCTGGCCAGCCTGATGATAGACATGAAGCCTCTTTATAACAGATGACCAATTGTTCAAAAAGCCAAGTAATAGGGAAACATATTATTTAAAGTATCTTGACATCTGCTAGAAATCTAACTGGCCAGAGTCAAAAATCTGATCAACTCTTCTTAGGCTGACAATTTTATTTCTCAGATGGTAGAATTTTTCAAAAATAATGTATTTAATTCTCACCAACAGAGAGGAATTGATTGAAGAAGGAAGTGTCACCAACACCTTGAAGGAAAGTGATTGCATTATTGTAGAATTCATGGTCTTCAGAGCAAGAAGAACTGCATACTGGATGACAAAAGAGTTAATTTTGATGTATTCTGAGTGGAAGTAGATTGGTCCTTTGATATAAAATCCTGAAAGAGAAATGTGACTAGGTAGGGGTGGAAAGTACTACAAAGCAAGTAATTCTGAGGAATAGAATGTATCTTGACCTCACTTGGCCTTCAACAATCGCATTGAATGAGTAGTCCTCAATGGAACTGCATCTACATGGAGGGAAGTATGCAGTGGGATACCACAAGGCTTTGTTTTAGGCCCAGTATTCTTCATCAATGATTTGGATGAGAGGATAGATGGGGAACTCATCAAATTTGCAAACAACACCAAGCTACCATGAATAGCCAACATTCCAGAAGATACAGAAGGATCTTGACAGACTTGAACATAGGGCACTATCTAACACAATAAAATTCAATGGGGAAAAAAAGTAAAGTTCTACATTTAGGTACAAAAACAAAATGCACAGGTACAGTATATGTGGTATCTCGCTCAATAGTAGTAACTATGAGAGGGATCTTGGAGTCCTAGTGGACAATAATTTAAATATGAGTTATCAGTGTGCTGCCACTGCCAATAAAAGCAAACACCTTCTAGGCTGCAAAAACTGAAGGGTAGAATCAAGATCATGTGACGTGTTAATACCCCTTTATAATGTCTTAGTAAGACCACACTTGTAATACTGCATCCAGTTTTGGTCGCTACAATGTAAAAAAAGATGTGGAGATTCTAGAAAGAGTACAGAGAAGATCATTCCAGACGTGCCTCAGTGAGAGAGTCAGAAAATCCATGGTCTCCAAAGAGCTTCATGTAAATTCTGGCTGACAAACCATGGCTGGGGATCTTTGGATCAGAACTTTCCTGGAGGGAAAGTGAAGAAGGAGCTGCATCTCAATAGACCGAGAGGAACGTAACTGATTCTTTACAGGTCAGAGATTAGCTCTCTGAATCGGTAGTGGGGGAGGCAGCATTGTAAAATGGCTGCAACAAAGCAGAGGCATCTGGATTAAGTATTGAGCAGGAGCAGTAATTGGAAGGAGTGTTGAGATCTGGTGAGAAGATTTAAATAACCAACTGATACAAATCAGAATTTGGAAACAGAAAAAACCTTGAGAGTAGAAAATAATACTAACAGATAGATTGGAAATTTGGCAGAAAGAAAAGGAAAAAAATTGTGATTTAAATCGTTAAGCCCAAAGAGAACTCTTTAGTTTAAATAACTTGGAGACAGAAATGAGAATTGGCTAATGCATTGAAATACAAAGCTTTGAATCTGGATTTGAAAAGACTGTTTTTAAAAAGAGATACTTGACAATTGGGAACCTCACGGAAAAGAAGGAGCGGGGAATGGAGGCTCAAATACCGATACTAAGGAGACTTGCTTGGCTCTAATTTACACATCTTAAGCAACCCTAATTAACTAGAGGTGGAAAATAACAAGAGAAAAAATCAAGAAGAAGTGTTGTCTCTCTCCTGTCTGCAATCTTATCTTTTTTGGATTTAAAACTACCAAGCTGTACCTTTGAAAATCATCGAGTTGAAAGAATAGAGGAAGGAAGTTATTTGCCGGAGGGAAGAAAACACTACTATGTTTCCCTGAAAATAAGACATGCGCTGCTAATAAGCCCAATTGGGCTTTTCAGACCATGCACCATAATAAGCCCGACCCCAAAAATAAGCCCGCCCCCAATTATTTAAGCGCATGGGCAACCAGTCCCTGCCATTACCACTGTACTACCTACCAGTACAGCTTGCGGGGCAAAAAAAGGGCTCGCCACAAAAACAGCGGCAGGTGAAGCAAAGTGCTTCCACCCCGCACCCACCCTTCCCTCCTGGGCAAAAAGAGCCTGCCTCGAAAACAATGTGATCACCCCTTCCCGCCTGTTCCTTCTTGCACAAAAAAACACCGCCCACCCCAATGGTAAGGCAGCCTGCCTGGTTCCCGTCGCCACTGTCCCTTTAGTGAGGGGTGGCAGGTTGGGGGGGAAAGCGAGATGCACGTCCCAGCGCTACTAAAGACTGACAGCTCCGTTGCATTCTTCGCCCTTTTGCCCGTTGACGCCTCTTGTAAAAAAAACCTCACAAGTTGAACTCATGAGGTATTTTTTACAAGGGGATTCACTGGACAAAAGGGCAAGGAACGCAATAGACCTGGAAAGGTAAGAAGTGTGCCTTGCTTCTCCCCCTCACTAAAGGGATGGCAGGGAAGGGAACCAGGCAGGTTGCCTTTACCATTGGGGGGAGGTGGACCGTGTTGGGCCATGAGGTGCGGATCTTACCTTTTCAGGTCCATCACGTTCCTTGCCAATGTGTCAAGGGAATTCCCTGGTAAAAAAACCCTTCTTGCGACTTCAAGAACTTTGATTGAACTCACAAGAAGGGGTTTTTTTTACCAGTGGCTTCCCTGAACACAATGGCGAGGAATGCGATGGAGCTGGAAAGGTAAAAAAGGCGCCTCGCTTCTCACCTGCCCCAGAAAATAATAAGCCCTCCCCAAGGCCATATTTTGTGGGACAAAAGAAAATAAGACCCTGTCTTATTTTCGGGAAAACGCGGTAGCTGAAGAAAAAAGAAAGTGAAACTTCACCATTTAAGAAGGTTTTGATTTTGCACCTGGACAATTGTGGAAGAAAAGAAGAATGTCTTCTTCTTTTTTTCTTTTTAGCTGAACTGGAATATTGGATTTGGATTAGAGTTGGAAAAGAAGAAGAAACTGTGGAACTTAAATTATAATTATATGACTGAGATTTATTATAAAAGGGGGCAAAAACTATAAATTTTAAACTGGACAGTATGAAAAGTTGGGAATTTGAAGAAATATGTGAGATTATAAAAATATGCATGAGTCACTAAAATTAAAATTAAATAGAATTAGGGAGTTAGAAATTATGGAGAAACAAGAAGCAAGGGAAGAAGAAGGAAAAGAAAATGGAACCACAGAAAAAGCAATAGAAAATAAAAAACAGACAAAAGGTTTGACAGTGGCACAGGGAAAATTGAAAAGGGGGAATATGTCCCCCCCAAAAATGGAATGGGATTATAGAAGAAAGGAGAGGAAAGGAAAGGGCCAGACAGGCATAGAGAAAAAAGAGAAGAAAGAAAGGAGTGATAAGAGAAAAGATGGAAAGAAGACATGAAACAGATAACTTTGAGAAGATACGCCAAATGACATGTCAGAATGAAAAAGTCAGGGAAGGAAGAATATATATCCAGTAGAAAGAAAAAGCAGAAGCTTAGAGTTTGGGATAAAAGACTCACTAGGAAGAAGTGGAAAGGATAAAGGGGGGAGTAAAGATTGACAGGATATTTATATATCCTGTGTGTGTGTGTGTGTGTATATACATATACATATACATATACATATACATATACATATACATATACATATACATATACATATACATATACATATACATATACATATACATATACATATACATATACATATACATATACATATACATATACATATACATATACATATACATATACATATACATATATATATATATATATATATATATATATATACACACATTCATACATACATACATACATACATACATACATACATACATACACCTACCTACCTACCTACCTACCTACCTACATACATACATACATACATACATACATACATACATAAATATACAGAGGTAAATATATTAATATGAATGATTGGCTAATTGGATATTTAGAAATTGCTATGTGAAGAATATAAATGAGAGGTATGTGATATGTTCTTTTACATGATACTTAAACTGAGTTGCTAATTGATTGAATAGCCCCAAACTCCGTAAATAAATTGCTCAAGCAGAGCTTCTTCTAAATCGGTGAATTCACAATTCCGCCGATGCCTGGAGGGAAGCGATGTAGTGATTTACGGATTGGTCTTTGCGCTGCACGCACTGGCAAAATGCGTGACACTGGGGAAATCGGGATGGTGCGGGGGCATAGTGCCCCTTCAATTTGTTTAAAAGGACTTCCCAATTGACAGCATGAACTGGGGTGAGCGCGACTAGCACACGGGCGGTCGTGAACATTTCAGGTCCGCAGGAGCAGGAAAAAAAAATCCTCTTTTTCTATCAGGAGAGACGGCTGCCAAGTCGTGCGCCTGAAGAAAACATTCAAAATGCTCTAGGAAAGCATCCCATGACTCGTGGTCAGGGCTGTATTCAGCGAACAAACGTGTGGTCAAGAATCCTGCCATCCTCGTCACAAATGCTTTGTTCGCTAAAGCTGAGGTAAGACAAATGCCATGCTGCGGTTAAACTCTTTATTAATGAATCAACACTAGAAACAATAAGCAACAACAGGGGCCGCCTGACAGCTATTTATATGACAGCTGTCAGGCGGGCAGCCAATCTGAGGGCTGCAATTTCTGTGCCTGCCGACAGGCGCGCTTGAACCAATCAGGGAAGTCCCAGCTTGTTCTGCCCGACTCTGGTCATAAGTCTGAGGACTTGACAAATAACAAGGATGATAATGAAAAGATAATTAAATATAAGTTAGAATATTTGGAATATGGATACATATAGAATCTTTAAGAAGATGAATATAGGTGAGGTGCATATTGTCTGCCATGTTATATAGCAGATTAATGGAATTGTAATAAGCATTGAGTAGCAAGGATTGTAACTAAAAGATAATGAAATGTAAGCTAAATAAAGGTATGGGGAAAATGGAGGGGGAAATATATTTGTAATGGAAAATTGCTGAGATTATAAAGAGAGAACTAAAAATGTGGGGCATGTAATGATGCATAACTATACAATATTATGATGAGAATAGCTGGAAATTGTAACCAGGCCCCACTTCGGCCCCCCAAAAAAGCTTGTGGGGGGATAAAAATATAATTGCTATATAAGTATACTTAAAAAAAATATATGTTAAAATTATTACTCTGAAAGATGTTTATTGAAATGAAATTACTAACACCATGAACATTAAATGGAGTCTGCTCAGAGGTGGAAATACACCATGCAAATGAGATGAAGACAGTGGAAGAGAGAAGAGACACAAGAGGAGGAAGAGAGGGATTAGGAGAGAGGGTAGAGGGGGGAAAGAGGAAGAGAGAAAGAAGGAGTGGAAAGAGGAGAGAGGAAGGGGAAGTAGAGAAGAGAAGGATGACAAAGGGAAGAAAGGAGTTAGGGAGGAGGAGAGAGGGAGAAGAGGCAAGAACGCGATGGATAGGGTATAAATATGGTGTATGGAGAGCAGAAGAGCAAATGATAGTCTTCGGGGGTTTATGGTAAGACGAATTGACATAATATAGAATAATACAAAATTGTGCTGGTTATGTAATGGCATACATGTGGTTACTTGTATGAAAATAAAGAAAATAAAATTGTAGAATAGAAAGAGTACAGAGAAGTCCAACAAAGATGATTAGGGGACTAATACAGAAGACTGAGCCAGAACCAGTGGGTTAAATCTACCAGGAAATAGGTCCAGCAATAAGGAGGAAGCTATCAGCCAGTGGAACTGTCTGCCACAAAAGTGGTAAGATCTGATTTGCTGGAGATTTTCAAGCAGAACCTGGATGGTCATCAAGGATGGTCTAGTACAGGACTGTCAAATTCAATGCCCATGGGCAAGATGCGTCACACACTGGCCATGCCCACACCCGGTTTACCAAAGGGAAAAAGTCATGTGATACCGCCGTAACGACACGGGTTTGACTCCCCTGATCTAGTAAATCCTGCAGTGAGCATGAGTTTAGCCGCTCACTTCTAAACTCTGCAATTATAAGAAATCAATCAAGCTTGTAGATTTATATTCATTTCTTGGCTACCTACTGTATGTGAATAGGCTTATATTTGTGGGGCTTATCCCCACTGCCTGCTTAAGCTTTGTCCTTCTTCAAGAGAAATGCCACCCAGAGAAAGTATGCCACCCAGAGAAAGTATTTTAATAATTTAATCTTGAACATCTTTATGTCATGTAGGCTACAAAACCTTGCTGTGATCCTTGTTCCAATCCATCTATTGAAATCTTTTTTGGAAACATTTGCCTAATAAATGTAAAAAAAGGATAGGAAAACCCGATCAGTTGAGACGCAATTAGCTTTAAAGCTCTATAAAGTTAAGTATGCAAAATCCTTTCAAACAGTGATTACTTAGCAGTACCAAAAAAACTCCGATAAAAATTCCCCTGATTCAGAACAGTGAATTTCTTCATCAATTATTTCTGGGTGTTTGTACAGACTATTTTCAAGATGTTCTTAGGTTTTCTTGTGCGCTTTTATCTGTCCATATAGTATATTCACATTTTAACTACAGTAATTATTTTTAAATGAATATTTAAATGTTGAATATATAATCAATGTTTCAAGAAATGAAAAAATTGGTCTTCAGCTGACTTTCTAAGGGAAACACTAGCAGTTTTATTACAGAACACAGTTGGGAAGAACTAAAATGTATTATTTGTTTTAGTATTCGGGGACTGACTGTGCAATAATTAAAATGTTCTATTTGTAAATGAGTATTTCAAAATACACAGATAATGCAATATTTCATTGCCAAAATAATAACTGAACCATGTGTAAAATTATTTTACCTGTATCGTTAATAACAAAATGACATTTATAGGACTAATAAGCTCTGAAGCCTATAATGGTTTGTGATGATGAAACGTAAACAAGAATGTTCTAATACATTCATTTACAGAAAGTATTTCTATAGCTTACACACACAGTAATTAAACAAATAGAAATAGTGCTTTTTCCTATGATTTCAGGTTTGTTGAATAAAAAAATAGGTAAAAAAAACTGGAATATTTTAATTAAAAATGTAGCCTTATTCAGAACAAATGTCAGTAAATGAAATGAGTATATAAAAGTTATAGATCTCTTGTAGGAAATATAAGCGATATTAATGTAAAAATCACTTAGCAAATCATTAATTTAATCATTGCATTTGTGGATTAATAGTATTAAGTTTTCTCATTTAAATGTTAGAAAGGGAACAGTTGAATCTTAAAAGAAGCAAAAGAGTTTCTTAAAAAATAATTAGGTGCTTTGTTTAGTCAGTCATTAGAGGTAACAGATCACTTATCCTTTAAAGAATAAAAAAGAAAAAAGTCAGCATTATGATGATGTGACTAGTTCCTTATTTTCCTGTAATAGCACTTAAACTTATATACTGCTTATAGTGTTTACAGCCCTGTCTAAGTGGTTTATTGAGTCAGCATATTGCCCTCAAAAATTTGGGTTCTCATTTTACTGACCTTGGAAGGATGGAAAGCTAAATTAATCTTAAACCGGTGAGAATTGAACTGCTGGCAGTTGGCAGAATTAGCATGCAATACTGCATTCTAACCAATGGGCCACCACAGCTCTTATAATATACTTATAATATAATATACTTTATTATCTTATAAACTACTATACTATCTTATAATGTAATATACTGTAGAGCTTATCCTTGCCCAGACATAAAACAATTTCACATTTTACTATGCTTTTCCAATTTGCTGGCTGCCACTGGTTTATGGCAAGGAAATATGGAACACCAGATATCATAAAATACAATATAATAAAATATAAAGGACAATCAACTAAATCAGAAGAAAAGAATTTCCCACTTGTAAAACAAGAGCCACCCTCATTCATTTAAAAAGAACTAGCATTATATCAAGGCCCATTTCTTTGATACCAAGACATTTATAGTCTATACTGAGCCTTAAGCACACATTGGAAATCAAGTTAACTAGTACAGAAGTATTCTGTGTTTCTAAATCCTCTGAATAATTTTCATTAGATCAAACTAACCTACATTCAAACAATGAATGGCTTTAGCAAAATTCACTGTCTCCATACTACGATGCCTATGTAGAATCCTTTGAAACTAAACAATCTTGCTAATAAATGACATTTACCCTTCCATACAGGGCACTGAGCCCAGAAAAGCATTCTTTGGGTAAAGTATGCAATTAAGAAATAAATACTAAATTCTCTGAGGTTTTACACTTTCACAGAGATCAATACATTTCATATCCACAGTAACTTTCTCATCTGCACTAAGTGTCAGATTGCTTATCCTAATGATTCCAAAATTGTCTACAAATACAGGTAGACCTCCCCTTACGACCATAACTGATCCCAAAATTGCTGTTGTTAAGTGAGTCATTTGTTAATTGAATTTTTCCCCATTTTACGACACTTCTTGCCACGGTTGTGAAGTGAATCACTGCCGCCGATACATTAGTAATGTAGTTGTTAAGTGAATCTGGCTTCCCCATTGACTTTGCTTGTCAGAAGCTTTGCAAAAGGTGATCACGTGACCCAGGGATGCTGCAACGGTCATAAGCATGAAACAGTTGGCAACCATGTGAAATTTGATCACATGAGATCATGTGGATACTGCAAACTGTGGAAAATAGTCATAAGTCACTTTTTCAGTGCCATTGTAACTTTTAACCAGTGGTGGGATTCAAATAATTTAACAACCGGTTCTCTGCCGTAATGATTTCTTCCAAAAACCAGTTCACCTAACTGCTCAGAAAGTTAACAACCAGTTCCCCTGAAGTGGTGCGAACTGGCTGAATCCCACCACTGCTTTGAACAGTCACTAAATGAACTGCTGTAAGTTGAGGACTATCTGTATTATTATTTGTAATTATTTCCATAGCCTTCTTAGGATTGGAGGAAAAAAGAGTTAGACTTGTATGTTTTATAGACATATTGACTACACTTTAGTCCAAGCCTTCAGAAGCCTCTCTGAGCCTTCATGTAAATGATAAAAGCATAAAGACAAGGCAAGTGTGAATAACCAATTCACACAGGGATGAACAGGAATTTGTTCAGTAATTGCTTCAGGCAACATCATTTCAGACTGGACACATAGAAACTGTTGGATTCCCCTCTATTACTGCCTCAGTTACAATTCAGAAAAAGAACCTGCTTTCAAAAATGCAGAGATCTAAGAGAATAGGATTATATTATCCCTTCTAGACCTCTATATTCACCATGGTGAATAGTTTCTGTCTTTGCATGAGATTAGAAATCAAAGAAGGCCCATATTTCTGATGCCGTACTATACTTCCTGGACTGAAAAAGCTCTTTTCTCAGGAGTCAATCTATCAGAACAGATCTGGAAGAGACCTTGGAGGTCTTCTGGTCCAACCCCCTGCTCAAGCATGCCATTTCAGTTAGGTCCAGTCTTTTCTTAAAAACTCCAGTGATAAAGCTCCTACACCTTCTGAAGGCAAACTGTTCCACTGATTAATTGTCCTCACTGTTGGGAAGTTTCTCCTTAATTCCAAGTTGCTTCTCTCATTGATTAATTTCTATCCATTGTTTCTTGTCCTGCCATCTGGTGTTTTGGAAAATAAGTTGGCCCCATCTTCTTTGTGGCAGCTCCTCAAATACTGGAGTATTGCTATCATGCCACCCCTAGTGGCATCCTATTCTTTAGACTGACCATACCCAATTCCTCCAACTATTCTTCATATGTTTCTGTGTCCAGGCAATAATCATGATAATCAGGCAGTAATCATGATGCAGACAAAGTTACTGTTATTAAAAGCTTTAGGAAACTATCCTCTGTGGAAAAGTTTAGTCCTAACTATTAACATATTTCTGTTTACTCAGTCATGGTATGTGAGTTTCCCAGAGGAGATAGAAGATGTACACACTGCTTATTGATCACTCAAATAAGGAGAAAATCTTTGTCTTGTTCTTGTACCTTTAATAGCAGCTGGAAATGCAGAAATTAATAAGATGAAAGACCCAGATAGCTTTTTAAGCCTGATCATATTCACTTGCAATTCCTCTTTTAAATATAAGAACTTTTAAATTCACATCATTTTACAGCTGGTGTAGGCTCTAGAGTTGTGATGGTGAACCTGTGGCACGCGTAACAGAAGTGGCACACAGCTCCAGGCATGTGAACTGTCTCCTGTTGCTCTGCCGGGTTCTGGAGTGCTGGCCAGTTGGTATTCATGCATGTGGGAGCACTGGAAACTGGAAGAATAGCCACCCGGTGTGCATGCACGCACCAGGAAGATGATCTTCCTGTTTCCAGCGCATACATGTGCACCAGCCACATGGTCTTCCAGTTTCTGGCATGCATGCATGCACAAAGACTAGCTGGCCAGTGCGCATGTGTGTGCCGGAAACTGGAAGATCTTCTTCCCAGCATGCACATGGGCTGCCCTTCCAGTTTCCGCACACGCAAGCATGCTCCCCTTTGGCACTTGCTTTAGAAAAGGTTTGCAACACTGCTGTAGAAAATATAAAATATAAAAATAATTTGGGTGACATAATATTACGTAACGAAAATCACTAATGGGGAAAATACGATGCACCACAGTGGCTCAAGTATGGATACAATAATGGATTTTTGGGAATAACAACAAAAAACAACAATCAGAAAAACTAAGGAAAACTTGAAAGGCAGTGAGCAACTTAATGGGCAATCATCATAGAATAAACAGAACCACCATAGTATAAAGAGAATCTCAGAGGTTAGAGCAGTGATCACTTCTCCTAATCCAATTGTTTTACTAAACTATTACTATCATTTACAGAACATGGTGGCTGTGTCCATACAATCTGCAAATTCAAATTCCAATAAAGTAACAATTAAGGAGTCATTCTAAAAAAAAAAATACAGTCATTCTAAAAAAAATATCATCAAATTTATATTTTTAAAATAATTCCTAGGCATTACCTGAATTAAGCTAATGCAGATTAAATAATTTTGTGCTTGATTTATTTCTTTAGCTTTTTAAAGTTATTTGTTCTCTTGGATTGAAAAACTTACTTTTTGGAAATTTTATTTTTGTATTAAGGCTGTTGAGTAACTCTTTCTGTCCCACAGATTTCATTCTACTTTGTGTAAGTAACTTGTAGATAGATAGATAGATAGATAGATAGATAGATAGATAGATAGATAGATAGATAGATAGATAGATAGATAGATAGATATAGATAGATAGATAGATGGATGATAGATAGATAGATAGATAGATAGATATAGAGATAGATAGATAGATAGATAGATAGATAGATAGATAGATAGATAGATAGATAGATAGATGGATGGATGGATGGATGGATGGAGGGATGGATGGATGTAGATGTAGATGTAGATAGATTATATCTCTATCTCTATCTCTATCTCTATCTCTATCATCTCTATCATATCTATCTATCTATCTATCTATCTATCTATCTATCTATCTATCTATCTATCTATCTTCATTTGCATCATCGGTGTTTTGAAACACATTTTAAAAAGTCACTTCCAAACAAATGAAGAGAAACAATGGGAAGGAGGGAGAAAAATAGCTTTCACCAAGTCTCATGATAAATTTTGTTTTTCTTGAGCAACATAGCAAAATTAATTCTGTTAAGCAGAGCTTAAACCTTTACAGTCTGATCAGCAAGGTAGTAATTACTAAAACAAAAGTTCTTATTTCAAGGTAGCTTTCTGAAGTCAAATTATAAACACCTGGAACTTCAAGTGCAAAATGCTTTTAATAATGTCCTTTAGATTCCATGATTTGAATCCTCATGCTGTGCAGTTGCTTTTTTATTTATTTTAAGGAAGCTGTTCAAAGTACTGAAATTGCACAGAGCCAACTTCTCAGTTGGTGTCGGACAACTATCTTGCAACCTTGGCAAGAAAGAGACAATGATTTACACCAAACAAAATCTGGCTCTGTTATAAAAAAAATCCCCCAAAACAGGAAATGAACACAATGTACTTATTGGCTTGGACTAATGATAACTTTCCAAGCAACGTGATCTCAGTTAGCACAAGATACTCTAAATCTGTAAGCGCTGAATGTCACATAAGACTTGCACCCTGTTATTATTTAGTCAATCAATTGACAGATGATCTTATCATACAGTTCCAAAGACACTTATATGGTTTTATTACAGGGTACTTAGTGTTGTGACCCATTAATAAAGTTAATTACTCAGAGTCTAATTATATGTCATCAGTTCATTGGTGAATCATCACGAAGCAAGCTATCCCAAGCCCACTTCCCTAGGTCAGTCTGGAATTCATCCGATGCAATAGATTTGTGAAACTAGCATAGCTGTAAATCTCTTTCTCTGTCCCTTCATGAAGTTTGCTTTGATGCAAAAAGAAAAAACGCACTTTCTTTCTCTAAATAATATTGGGATGAATCCTTATAATTAATAAAAAAGACCTTAAAACTGCCACTTCATAAATCATTTTAATAAAGAATTTTATTTTTAGAAAGTTAAAATTGACAACAAAGAGGAAAAGAACTAAAAAGAAAAATAGGAAAGCTGGAAAAATGGATGACAGTATAGATCTTGAAAAGAAAAAGGAAAAAATGCTTAAAGAACTACTTTCTGATTTTTTTTTTTTGCAACAGCTACACATATAAGTAATGCTCAGAGTCACCCAGGTGAGATGGGCAGTGTAAAATTTGAGAAATAAACAAAGAAATAATTAATGCTGTTTCCCCCCTTCCAGGTAGGTAGGTAGGTTGTAGGATGAGGTAGTCCTCATCCTACAACTTCAATAGAACCCAGAATTTCCATCATAAGTCATGATGGTTATAAATCGAAGCATCCATATGACCAAACTCAATTTTACAACTGTTTTTGTGGTGGTCATTAAGGAATTGTGATAGGCGTTAAGGAAATCAATGTATTTCTGTAGATATTTTTTTTTGCTGGAAACCAACTGAAAAGGTTAGAAAGTGACAAAAAATGTGGTAAATGTTGCTCATGTGACTCCAGAACACTACAATCATCCATAGACGTTAGCTAGTTGCCAAGTGCCCAAAATAAAGTCATGTGACCACTTACAGTCATGTGACCAGCCATTAGAACTCCAGAACCAGATCATAAGTAGCTTTTGGTGGGTCTGCTTTAACTTTGAATGGCTGCTAAGAGACTAGTTGTTAAGCAAGGACTACCTGTAACATAGTTCCTTTCTCATATATAGTACTTAATACCACTCATAAAAGAGCTGCAGGCTGCTTAGGTGCCATAGAAGATGACAGGCTGACCAGTTGAGTTGGTAGAGTAGTCTTTTCCTTGCTGAGCAATTTATATTTTTATTTGTTTTGCTTGTTTTTACAAATAGCCTAGCTACACATCTTATTTTATTTAATAAGAACGTTCTCTGTGAGAGGTATTCTAAATCTAAACATTGAGTCCCTAAAACATTCTAAAGGCTTCAGTTACAATGGACACCAAAGCAATGGGGAAGAACAAGAAATACAACAGGTCAAATTCAAGTTTGTAGACTCTACCTAAATCAACAAAGAAGCAACAAATTAATGACTACATGATGGACAGGAAAACAGTGAGTAAAAACAATAGCAAAAAAGGCATGCTGCTGGGGGCTGGGGCAAAAAAGGCCATTTTCACTCATTTCTGCCCTCCCCAGCCCCCAGGAGCTCTCTGAAAGCAAAGCTATGCACGGCCATTTTGGTGAAGGGGGAGGAGTTTCAGGAGGCAAAAAAAATGCTGCATTCAGTGTATAAGATGCACCCAGAGTTTCAGCCTCTTTTTTGAGGGGAAAAGGTGCATCTTATACTTCGAAAAATACAGTAAATTATTTGTATTATTTGTATTTGTATTTTATTGGTCTTGTATGCCGCCCACTCCCGAAGGACTCCGGGCGGTTTACAATAAACAAGGGAAGGGGATAAATAGACAAATAGACAAACAACAATTTAAAATGCACAACATTCATAGTTACCGTGGGGCTGGCTATTTCAACAGCCCCCCAGCCTGCCGGAGCAGCCACATCTTAGTGGCTTTGCGGAAGGCCGGGAGAGTAGTAAGGGTCCGGATCTCCACGGGGAGCTCATTCCAGAGGGCTGGAGCTGCAACAGAGAAGGCTCTCCCCCCAGGAAGTCACCAGCCGACATTGGCTGGCAGATGGAATCCAGAGGAGGCCTAGTCTGTGCGATCTGATCGGTCTATGGGAGGTAATTGGCAGGAGGCAGTCTCTTAGGTACAATTAAGCCCTATTATGTGTTTTTTTCTTTCCCTTAAGGTTCAGCAATCATTCCATCTGTGAGGGCTTCAAAATGTTTTATGAGCTTCAGTGTGTAAAATATCTCCAGTGGACAACGTATCTTCTCTATATCTCTTGCTTACGATACCACTTTTGTCCTCTGCACTTTTTGCCTGTCACTGTCTTCATCTTGGAAAATTGCTTCCTCTGTGAACTGTTCCTGTAGCACCACGTTAAATCTTCGCCCTCTCTCAGTAGTGAAAAATAGGTATTTGCTGCTCTAGTCCTTTGACTTTTCCTTCCATCGATGCTACATGCTTGTTCTTGCTGAAGTATATGCCAGGTCATGCAACAAGCTTTTCAGGTTGTGACAGGTTGTGACTGCAGACTCCAGTTCAGCTTTGATAAGAAGAATAAGGTCGCCGATAAGGGCTGCTTATACAAGTAGGGAGAACCAGACCTTTTACAAGGATTGTAAAACTAATGACATGGTCCTGACTGGGTTCTCTAATACTGTCGCTTTATTCATTCTGCAGCAGAGTAAAATTACAATTGGCCCTGAATAAGGTTTTGTTGGACTTAAGTGTTTGGCATAATGACAACAAAGTCAACAGAGAAACAGTTTGATCCTTTCCTGCAAAGTTGCAAGAAAAAAAAAGAGGTACCACCTGAACCCCTCAACTCTGTAGCTGAGATGATGGCAGAATTTCCAAGGCTTATAGACTTGCCTTCTCTGAGGGGAGGATCTGAAATCACCATGAAACCATGGATGTGGTCTTTAGTGCAATGTATTGTTGATTTATGGAAAATATAGTTGTCTCTTGTCATTGTCAGATCACTCCCTGCAGTGGATGGATTATATCAGTCCATCCCAGGCAACGTAATGGATCCAATAGGAGCCAGAGGGAGCTTGAGGTTCTTCTGGAGCATGGTCCAATCAAAGTTATAGTGGCGGCCTGGAATGAGACTGGAATGGCTGGTGTGGTGTGATGGTCAAATCTGTATGGTCTCTCCATGCTTATAGACACCACAGTCTTACCATTTACAGAGAAGCTTAGGGCAGTGCAATGGCTCAGCAGTTAAGACCCTGGGCTTGTCAGCTGGAAAGCCAATAGCTCATGTTTGAGACCCAAATATCATATAGCAGAGTGAGCTCCCATACTCGCCCTAGCCCCAACAGGTCAAAAGCATACAAATGCAAATAGATAAATAGGTACAACTTCAATGGGAAGGTAACAGTGTTCTGTGATGTCCTGTTGGGCACATGACCAGAGAAACATTTTTGTATAGTATTGGTCAATGGCCTTGAAATGGAAATGAGTACCACTAGTGGAGTTAAAATCACAGGGACCCTTTACTCTCTAATTTTTAGGGAGATGAATAGCAATAGCAATAGCAATAGCAGTTAGACGTATATACCACTTCATAGGGCTTTCAGCCCTCTCTAAGCGGTTTACAGAGTCAGCATATCGCCCCCACAGTCTGGGTCCTCATTTCACCCACCTCAGAAGGATGGAAGGCTGAGTCAACCTTGAGCCGGTGAGATTAGAACCGCTGAACTGCAGATAACAGTCAGCTAAAGTGGCCTGCAGTACTGCACCCTAACCACTGCACCACCTCGGCTCTAATGAAGTGAGTGAAGAGACGTAGAGCATCACTGGTGGATGACAAGGAGTGAACCTAACCAAAGATGGATTAGAGCCACTGTTACAACCTACCTAGGGTGCTAAAGGCAGCAAAATGTAATTATTTTTATACCCTAATTGTAGCCACAGATAACTTTGGGTGACCCACAGTCTCCTTAGACAGAGAAATACTAGGGTCCATTTACAGGGTTACTGTGAAAAGTATGCTAGGCATCTGGTAGATAAAGTCTCTTGGTTCACTCTATGTTGGACTCTAGCCTTGAGGTGGGGCCAATGGTGACCTTAAGGACTGGGTCTTTCATGGTTATCTGGGAAGAGTTTGATCTTATAAAGCATGATAAAATGGACAGGTGGTGGTGAAAAAGGAAAATTGGAGACTAAAGGAAAAGAGTCCAAAATAGTTGGGTCTAGCAATGGCTTCTTGAAGACAAGGCAAGCTGCTGCCCCTTTAAGAAGAGGAGGGGAAAAAATCCTCTAATTCAAGGAAGAATTCACCATCACCTGAAACTACTGTATTTTCCAGAGTATAAGATGCACCAAGATTTTGAAGAGGTAAATTAAAAAAAGTTTTTGCACTCTGCAAACCCCCCAAACCCTCTACACACCTCATTTTTTGGGGAAAACGGAGAATGCATGAGTCTGAGAGGCCTGCAAAGTGCTCCTGGGAGCTGGGAGAGGAAAAATGAGCAAAAAACAGTCCATTTTTCATGGAAATGGGGCCCTTTTTATGCTCAAAAAGGGCATGTAAAGCCTTTAGGAGACTTGTAGAGTGTTCCTGGGGGCTAGGGGGACAAAAACGAGCAAAACATGGGCCACTTTCCACTCATTTTTGCCCGCCCCAGTCCCCAGGAGCACTTTGCAGACCTCCTAAAGGCTATGAACATTCATTTTTGTGAAGGGGAAAAGAGTTTCGGAAGTCAAAAATGCTGCATTCTGTGTATAAGATGCACCCAGATTTTCACCTTCTTTTGGGGGGGGATAAGGTGCCAAAAATACGGTATATCTCATATCCCAAAAGACCTTAGCCAACCAGGATGGACATGAATCTAATATATTTGTCAGTAAAAATATTTTTTATTTATTTTTACTTTTAATACTATTTGCTCCCGAGAATGACTTGCTGAGATGAACAGCTGTACAAATTAATACATTTGGGTCATACTGTATTTTTGTTTCCCTATATATAATAATACAAAATAATTTTATAAAAATGTGTTAAAACCCAAGCCATATCCTTATGCTTTGATTTTTTAATACATCTTTTTAATATATACGACTTCATTTCATCTTGCCATGTCAGCAGCAGTTTTTCAGGTTTTTAGATAGTGGCCTTTCACAGTCTCACTTAGAATTGAAATTGGGACAATCTACATGCCAAGCATGTGCCAAATCTCTCAGCTATGACCCAATTTTCCTAATCTATTAGTTCTACAGAACTAGATAATTTAGTATTTTTCTCGAAATCCAGGGAGAATAGCATGACAAGAATTTCAGAAGTTGTACCAGAGGATTCTTAGAACAAATATGTGAATTTCTTCAGGCCAAAATATACTCTGCCAATGAGTTGCAGCCTTTTAATTATCACCTCTTGCATATACATCTTAATTAACTGTATGAAGTTAAAGACGCTGTGTTTAAATCCATGCACAAGTTAATACCATTGTTTTGAATGCACTCTATTAAGTATGCTTAGGATGGAGGCCAAGTCCATCTTTACAAACTGTATATGTAATTGTCCTTAATTAAAACAGAATAAGTTGCAAGGAGAACAAATTTGAGTTCCTCCTCCACAATGAAGTGATTGCATTTCAATTTCACAGCTTGGTAACAGTTTGCAATGCAAATGTGCCATGAAGTGTATATACAAGTATGAATGAAGAGATCTTATTTACTGTTTCTATGTAGTCTTGTGTTTTACAGCAGTGGTCCCCAACCTTTTTATCGCCGCGGACCAGTCAGCCTTTGATAATTTTACCGTGGCCCGCTGAGCGCGCACAGGGGTGGGGGGACGTTGTTCGCAACGACACATTGATTGCGTACCTGTGCGGAGCTCTCTTCCCTGGAACCTTTGCGCACGGCCCAGGAGCTTTTGCGCACGGCCCAGAAGCCTTTGCGCTGCAGCGATCATGTCCCCCGGCCGCTGCAGCGATCATGGCCCCGGCCGCTGCAGCGATCATGGCCCCCGGCCGCTGCAGCGATCATGGCCCCCGGCCGCTGCAGCGATCATGGCCCCCGGCCGCTGCGCGGCCCGGTGCCAGGTACTCCACAGCCCGGCACCGGTCCGTGGACCGGGGGTTGGGGACCACTGTTTTACAGAATAGAGTGGCTGTAATTTTAATATTTACCTTCCAGTGGGGAAGAGAGAATATGCAAAATAACTTTTCTTTGAGGAGAAGGTACCACTTCAGTGGGTTTTCCAAGCCATGTCTCTGTGAATTTGGAAGCAATTATCTCTTGCTAAATTGTGTCACTTCTCAAGCCTATCCAATATGCTGCACTCTGTTCTTCCCACTGAGTCACTCCCATTCACTGAAGGAAGCAAATTAAAATGAAAGCAACATAAAACGAAAACTATAATAGGCACCGCTTGTTTTGTTTCAAATGACCACGGGACATTTTTATTTATTTGTTTGCTGTTTCATTTATTTACTACTTATATGGTTATGTAATTATGGTATTTCAGTGTTCTCTTTCTACCATTGGATAGTACTCAAAGTATCTAATATCAATAGAGAAAGAATACTAGCATTATTACATAAGTAAAGAAAGCTTCATAGTTGAAGTCCAGAGAGGTATTTTGGACGTTGTAGAAAACTCTGGAATTCTGGATCCAATTCATGAACTATATTTGGTCTTCTTAACATAAGCAATGGAAAAGTTAAATCTGCAAATACTTGATAGGCTCAAAGTCAAAACAGACCACTGAAAAATACTATAACCATGATGGTGAAAATATGTCATACGTGCCACAGGTAGCATGCAGAGCCCTCTCTGCAGGCACGCAAGCTGTCACCCAAGCTGGCAAGCTGATTTTTGGGTCTGTGCCATGCATGAGTGGGATGGGACGCACATGTAGGGGCACATCTGCATGTGCAGGGGGTAGGGCGCACACAGAGGTTGCACATGCATGCTTGGGGGCATGCATGCATGGATGGGAGTTGGAGCCCATGCAGGTGGGTGCGCACATTGTATTATGGTTGTGCGCGCACACATGCATGTGCTTTTGGCACTCAGCACCCAAAAGATTAGCCATCACTTCACCCTATGCCAATGTCCAAGGTGTTCAATTGAAATCTTCTAGTACCATCTCCTTTCTCATTCAGAAAAAAATGATCTCACTCAAGTTCAAATCTAACCAGGCAAGTAGAAGGGGGGGATTCTCTGGTTCTGAAGGACTGCCTACATTACCCCATTTGAGAAATTGTGGTTGAAAATAAAATAAAATAAAATTTAAAAAACCAAAACTTTATTTTAATTTAATGCTAGCACTTGCACTTGTGGACAATTTTATGAACATCTATATTTCACCTACTGGCCTATCACTTTATTAAAGTTTTGATACTGACTGACTCAAAACTCTTTTGCTCTTCTTTGAAATGTTATAAAACATGGATTGTGGCAGTTAGAGGTAAAGAATATTGTGAAGTTTCCATAGTTTTCTGTTTTGTTTTGTTTTTGCTGGGCTTCCCTGTGACTTAACAATTATTTCAATGTTGCTCCTAGATGTTGAATGTTGAAAAAGGCTGACCTATAACAGAGAAAGAAAGACCTTCTTGTAAAATACATTGTACGTCATATTGTACAATCTTGTTTTTTCTTTAAAAACGCCTTAGACAGCTGAAGTACTACTTAACTATTCAAGTAATCCTTGTCTTATGACAACAATTGAGTCCAACATTTCTGATGATAAGTGAGATGTTTGTAAAACGAGTTTTGCCCCAATATACAACCTTTCTTGCCACATTTATTAAGTGAATCACTGCAGTTGTTAAGTTAGTAACGTGGTTATTGTGAATCTGCAACTTCCCCATGGACTTTGCTGGTCAAAAGTTCATAAAAGGTAATCCTGTGAACCTAGGAAACCGCAACTGTTATGAACATGAGTCATTTGCCAAATGGATGGATTTTTTTCCCCCTCCAACATTCCCCTCTTCTACTTCCCCTCCCCCTCAGACATTCCTTTCTCCCCTTCCCTCCATCTCACCCTCCTTACATTCCCCTCTCACTCCCTCTCTACTCCTCCCTCTTCTTTCCCTCTACTCCTCGCTTCGGTGTATTTCTACTATTCATTAATCTATTCGATTTATATTTTATACTAAAGTTGAAAGAAAAGAAAAGAAAAAAGGAAAATAAAAGGAAAAGAGAAAAAAAAGGGGAAAAAAGCAGCAGTATACAAGTGCATTCTTATTATTTTGGAAATTGAAACTATATTTCCCCCCTCCCCCCTCCCCCCATTAAACCCCCCTCCCTAGCCCCCTTCCGACTTCCCAGATCCCATACCCGGCATAGCTTTTTATCAAACACAGTCTAGAGTATATTAAAACCAAATAGATTAAAAATTAAAAGATAAAAGATAAAGGAAAAAAGAAAGGAATAAAAAAAAAAGGGAAAAATCAATAAACTCTCTACATTGAGCTCAGCTTCCCATCATTATTAAAACTTAAACAATGTAAAATATACATCATTCCTAATCTCAATTAATTTATTACTTGCAGGATTTCAAACTATATTGAATCAAATAGAATTCTACTCTAGCTAGGGGGCTTATCTCTTTATCTAAATATCTGTCCAATTCCAAACCTTTAATTTGTCCCTTTTATACCTCCTTCTCTATAAAGCAATTTAAACACATCTCAAATACTTCTCTCGGTTTCCTTTTCCCACGCTTCTCATCCTGCCTCTACCCGTGTCCATATATATATTTTATTTCATCCGTACTCCTTTCATATTTGCTCCGCCTTCCTGCAAACTCCCTGGGTGTATCCTTCCAAACATTATATTCAAATAACAGTTTATATAAAAATCAACTTACTTTCCGGCTCAAAATAAGCTCTAATTGAACCTTCACTACCCTCCCATCTACACCACACTTCCCAACTCCATTCAACCTGAACCACAATCCAGGAACACCACGACCTCCGCCCTCCTCACCCTAGAAAATAAATCATAAACAATTTATATAAAAGTTCAGAGTTACCCGTCAAGTCTTTTTTTAGTCCCATACAATATATTTTCCGAGGAAATCAGCATCACTTCTTTCAACCTTAATGTCTCTTCATCAGTATACAACTATACCATTATGTACAAGACAGAAGTCACAAAGTATTATTCAAGTTAAGAATTAAGCAAATGTTTTGGAAGCATAACTAAATCCTTGTTCTCTGCTCTTCTGCCCTTCCGGAGGGGGAAAGCGATACCTCCCGCCTTGTAGTTGTGTGTTTTGTTGTTTCTCTTCTGCTTCTCCTTGTCTTTCTCCAAGTCCAGGTAATTCGGGATGTCCCGCCTTTAGGATCTTATAATAAAAATCTCGGGCTTCCCAAACAGAGTTAAGGCAATGTTTTTGGTCATCAAATGTAACTATAATACCAAATGGCACATCCCATCTGTACTGTATCTGACAATTTCTGAGTTCTTTAGTTAGAAAAGCATAGTCTCTCCTGGCTCTTAACATTTGGGGTGGTATTTCTTTGAAAATGATCAAGTCCTGTCCATCAATTCGTAGCCTGTTATTATAAAACTCTTGTAATATCGCATTTCTGGATTCTCTTGTGGCAAAATATATAATTATATCTCTCGGAAGCTGTCTCTGTTTTGCTGCCCACGAATTATAGCGGTAAATTTTTTGGATCTGCCAATCAAAGTTGAGTCCCGGACTTCCCACCAAACAACTGAAAGCCTCAGAAAAAATCTGTTTCAAATTCTCCTGTTCATTTTCACGCAATCCCCTAACTCTTCTTGCAAACGCTGTTTTTTTATAATTTGTCATAACAAGTTTTTTTTCTGCGTTTTCAACTTCCTGTTGCAACCCTTCAATTTTAGATGTCAGGTTGGAATTAGCTTCCTCCAATAGCTCCAGTTTATCTTCCATTCCAGCAATATAATCTGTCATTACCGTTATGACCCCGATCATATCCTCCTTTGTTTGAGCAATCTTGGCATCAAGCTTGTCACATAAGTCCGAAATGAGTTGCTTCATTTCCTCCCTAAATTCTTTAAGAGTTTCAAAAAGAAATTCTTTCGTTAACAAATCTCCAGTAGAGGGCGTAGAAGGCAAGAGCTGCAGCTTTATAGCAATTGCTTGGGATGTATTGTTAAAAAAACACCTAGACTGCTTTGACTTCGGAACCATTATAAAAAGGAAACAAACAAAGTCTCTGCTCACCTTGATTTAAGATAAGATACTTTCAATAAGCTTTTGGCAATTAATAAAGAGAAGTCTTCAAGGAAACAGGGCTGATTTCTATGCCAGGAAGGTGGAAATATATCATATATCAAATGCAGAAGCTATAAAATCGCCATTTTGAAAAGCAATTAAACAGAGGAGTTTTTTATAAAGTTGAAGCTGGTATTTTGAATAATAATAAAAAAGGGGTTCTCAGGAATGGTCGCTGCTCGGATTGATTTTAAATAACTTAGTTTCAAATTTGTCCTGGGGGGGGGTGACTTGCCTAGAGCTGAAAAAAACAGCTGAGAAGATCTGGCCGGAGTGAATGACTCAGCTTTTTGTTGAACCTTCTTCTCCATTCACAGCCAAAAAAAAAAAAAAAAGCTGTGAACTACAAAGAGGATTCTAACGACTGAGTTCCTCCCTGCTTCTTTCTTGCCTGAAAGAAGAGATATCTATAGATCTTGTAGATATACGAACCAGAACTCTGAGGGCAGCTCCGTTGAGCCACCGGCGACGGCAGGCCCCTCCCCCCGGAAGTGCCCCAAATGGATGGATTTTGATCACGCGACTCTGGAGATGTTGCAACGTTCATAAATGTGAAAAGCGGTCATAAGTCACTTTTTTCAGTGCCATTGTAACTTCAAAGTGTCGCTAAATGAACTGTCCTAACTCGAGGATTTCCTTTAGTTTGAGAATCAGTTTTCTGATCATATCTTGTATTGTATGACCTTCACCATAGTTGACATCCAAAGTAAACAGTACATGGAACATACTGGGGAGTGACAACATAAGCAAAATGCTGGTGTTCTCATGAAATGTTAACAAAAAAGAAATAATGGCAAAGTTTACTCAATCTTGACCAAAGCAAGACTTTAATACATTAATCAAAGGTCGTATGACCAACCATTTGTATAGCCAGAAGGTATAATATCAATGGTAATTAAAAGGAGGCAGATATGAGGAAATGTGATATACTCTTATGTACAGAATGGGCAGTTCTGAAGGATATGTGCCTAAACTAAAAGAGATGCTTCATATATCCCAGACTATCAGGCCCCAAAACCAGAAGTGACACATTATTTTTTAAAGCTTTCATACCTATAGACAAAATTTTGCCAGACTAAGCACTTAAATTATTTGCATCTACTGTATAATCTAAGCATTATCAAGGAGTTGCTGTTTTTATCATCTATCTCCCGCACAAAGTATCTGGACTGAGTTTTCCCTTATTCCTCTATAACAGGGATGTCAAACTTGATTTCATGGAGGGCCACATCAGGGTTGTGTTTGACCGTGGGAGGCATGGGGTGTGGCTGGGGTGTGTGTGGCCAGTTCGATGTCAGTTGTCAAGGCTCTATTTTCGGCCTCCTGCAGCCCTCTGCCAGTGAAAATGGAGCCTGGAATGGTCGTGCTTGGCCCTGCCGACCTCTGTTTTCACTTGCAGAGGCACCAACGGGCCAGTTTTCACTGTTTCCAGAGCAGCAGCACAGGCCATATCTAAACACCCTATGGACCAGTTCGGCCTACAGGCCTTGAATTTGATACCCCTGCTCTAAAATGCATCTCCTCCCTCATGAGAATCTAGCTTACTACATTCCATCACACAGGCAAAAGTATTCTGGGGTGATAAGAATATACAAAATGGATCTGGACAGTAATAGGGATGGTAGCGATCTGCTACTAATGGGCAGTAGAGGAAAAGAAAGTCTGAAATATGAGGAGAGATGTATGGTGGGATATGCCATTTTTGGCAATGGTGGTGCTTAGCTAAGGACGGGAAAGAGAGAGTGGAAATTTTGGAAAAAAGATGGACTCATAGGCTACATGGATGAGGGGGAAGTTGGGGGAAGATCATCAGTGTTGTCCTATTTTCCCCATAAATGCCTCCAGATTCATCTTGGCTGAACTCTGGAACCATTCAGATTGGCTGAATTTCAGTTCAGTCATTCTGTGACTTCTTCTGGAGTTGACTCCCCAAGTCATGGTGTCTTTGCTCCATGCATGGAGCAGATCTTATACACTTCCACTTTTTTCCAAATGCATGTGCTGAAACTGCAGCTTCAAGCATCTATGAACAGATGTGGCTGCCTAATCAAGTAATTTTCTTTTTAACACTGATTCTTGTTAGGGTAAAAAAAAAATCCAACAAGCTTAATGTTTGTAGCTGAGTTTTGTACTGTAAAATTACCCTTCTACAGATGCTAAGTGTTTTGACTCCTTCTTTGTCCCTTTCCCCTATTTCAGGTAAAAGTTTGAGAAATTCACCAGAGAAATGCTTCAACAATTCAATTGTCAACATTTACATATAGAATTAGAAGGGCAGTATGTTGTTTCTCATGCATCCTATCTTATCTGCCTTAATTCTGTGATTAAAAAAAATCAGCAGCTGGATGGCTAAATCCTGAACTTCTTTCTAAATATAGACAGCCACCATATGCGTTATGATTGCAATTCTTAATCCAGAGCATTCCTAATCCGCAGTATTTTGATCTAATTGAAATGTATAATACAGATATATTTGCTGACATGCTCAATAGCACATCAGGTTTGAGTACAGAATGTATCACTGACTGAAAGGCACATATCTTTTTCTCTTAAAGGAAAACTCCTGGCACTCCTTCCTATCTTCTTTTCTTTCTCCCTTGAGTCAGGAACTCAGATTCAGAGGTGGGTTCCTACCAGTTCGCACCAGTTCGGTAGAACCGGTTCGTCAAATCTACCGAACCGGTTAGAAGAGGTTCCACCAGAAAGCAGGCCATACCTACAGAAGAGGTTCCAAAATTTTTTGAAACCCACTACTGACACACACACACACACACACACACAGAAAGAGAAAGAGAAAGAAAGGAAGAAAGAAAGAAAAAAAAAGAAAAAAGAAAGAAAAAGTGAGAGAGATGAAAGAAAAAAAGGGACAGAGAGACAAAAGGAAGGAAAGAGAGAGAGAGGAAGAAAGAAAGAAAGAAGGAAGGAAGGAAAGAAAGAAAGAAAGAAGCAAGCCACTCCCTCAAAGGAGGCCACACCCACAGAGTAGGTTCAAAAAATTTTTGAAACCCACCACTGCTCAGATTGTATAATAAATAGCAGATATCTTCTCTAAGAGACATTTAGTGGCTTGGGGAATTCCAACTCACACCATCCCTAACTTTATTCTACAGCCACAGGATACAATACAAGACACAATATGACATACAAGGATATGATTGCGGCTATGAAGAAAAATAGCAATAGCAATAGCAGTTAGAATTATATACCGCTTCATAGGGCTTTCAGCCCTCTCTAAGTGGTTTATAGAGTCAGCATATTGCCCCCAACAATCCGGGTCCTCATTTTACCCACCTCGGAAGGATGGAAGGCTGAGTCAACCTTGAGCCGGTGAGATTTGAACAGCCGAACTGCAGAACTGCAGTCAGCTGAAGTAGCCTGCAGTGCTGTACTCTAACCACTGCACCACCTCGGCTCTTCTAAAACTCCAGGCTTAGGTGAAAAAGCCTCTGGAAAACACTCTTGACACTCTTTTCTTCTCTTAATTGTCCCTCACCTATCCACCTCAAATGATCAAAAATAGAACTATCAAGATTCGGTCAATATACTGCCACATTTTGGTGAAATCATAAAATTTACATGGCCTTAATCCAGAAGCAGCATAGTCCAGGATCCCTTATTAACTATTCAGACTAACTATGCAGTAATATAAAGTTTCCTTTACAATCAGTCTTCTACCTCTGCTTCTTAGTAAGAAGTATATCCCTCCTTGTAAATGCAGTAATTTGGAGACGTTTGACAACAATATCCATGAGCTATGACATGAAGCAAAAAAATCCAAGAATTTACTACAAAGGCATAACACTAACAGAATGATGTATTGGTCTAGGTGCATTCTCCAGCAGGCAAGTAGTCTTTTAAATCAGACAGGGATCATGAATAGTAGTCAATTCTTGTGTGTATGTACAGTAGAACCTCTGGTCACAAACCTCTGGTTGCGCAAATTGGGTTCCGACCCAAAAATTCATATATTTTTTGCCGATTTCCCCTTCCATGCCATTTTGTCTGTAAGTGCCAAATTTCCAAAATTAGGTTCGGGTCATGACCAAATTGGTTTGCGACCAAAGTTATGGAACGAATTATGGTTGTGACCAGAGGTTCTACTGTAGTTAAGTTTGACACATGTGACTTAAACTATAAATATGGCACCTTACTTTCTTGATATTAATGGTGGAACTCATGGCTGCTCATAGCTCATTTTAAATTATATGATGCAGTTTCCAGTCCAGATTCTCTGTTATCTTCCTCCTTTCAGGTTATTGTGTGCCTCAATGAATAACTTGATGCATTTGAACACAATTGCAGAATACACCGCATGCAAGACTGTTGCCTTCAGTCTCTCATAAGATGCATTTTTCATCAGTTAATTCACTGAAACAATCCATCGATGTGAAGAGTTTCATACATGAAAATTAATAGCCTAAGAAGCCAGCCCGAGGACCATAATTTAAGCAAATCTCAAGCAAGAGGGTGGGAGTAGGGGAGCCAAGCGGAAAAAAATGTATAAACTGTGCGACCATCAACTTGAATTGATTGTGGTTGGTTCTGAAACCACAGACACTTTCTCCCATTTTACTTTTCAAACAAACTCTAGATATCAGAAGAACTTGGATATTGCATTTGCGAAGCTTGAAAGAAAGAAAAGGGATTTTTAGTCTTTCCTAAAAATCCTTACTTATCACTAAAATGTTCAATTGCATTTGTCAACTAGCATTGGATTTTCTTTTTATAATACAAAAATATTAAGCACCATTTCCCCCAAAAGAAATAAATTGCAATCTTTCCAAGCTGTGGGAAGTCATGTAATCCAGAATTATACCAAAGCCACTGCTATTTTTCTTTCCTTCAGAGATGGATATTTTCTTTCATTTAGAAACGCACTGTTTTAAAAAGGGATGAGGTTTTCTAAAGCTTCAAGTACTACATGATAAAATTTTCATGTTTGTGCTGATTTTAAAAGGCATCCCATTAATTTAGTTACATTAATAAAGTTATACATGTAGTATCCTATAAGGCATTAAACTTCACTTAATTCACCTGCTGGTTTAAGACGTTAAAAAGTACTACTTTTATGAAATATTGCATTATATTCAGTGGTGGGTTTCAATTTTTTACTATTGGTTTGCTCCTGCGTGTGTGCACATGATGCTTCTGTGCATGCACAGAAGTGTCCAGGCAGGTGGGTGGAGCCTCCTCCCATCGCCACTACCGGTTTGTCCGATCTGGGCTGAACCGGGAGCAACCCACCTCTGATTATATTGTATATATTTCTTCTAAATAATATAGGGAATGCAGGGAGTTTATTTTTATTTTGGAAATTAATTCTTTGGAATAGAAAAACACAACATTTTCTCATCATGTTCTGGCCTATGGTAGGTCTAAAAGGGGAGAAAATAATATGTACAAATTTCATACAAATTTCATAAACCAATCTTCTAATTCTAGAACTCAAGTCAAAGAGGAATACTAGGTTGCCATCTTCTCTATCCAATAAAGGCAACTCTGTTTTATAATTTAGATAAATATTTATTTCTCTTCAGCCAATGATTTAAACAATTTTAAATAAATATTGATGCCACAACAATTTGGTAAGCTGTTGAAAAATGTAAAATGTAACTTGGAACACAAAGAGGATTTTAGTAAGGAGCAGTCAGATCTAGGTTGCAAAAATATAGACAATCACTAGATGGCAGTAAAGACACAGACAACAATAGCATTTTGGTGCCATCTAAGGATAGTCTGAAAATTGGCCTGGATCTAGTAACTTGTTATTAAATAAACTCATCTTAGTCAACCATGTTGGCCAAATAGATGGAATGTTACTGGCTTGTGTAGTAAAATGATATCTACCCAATTACCACTTCAACAACCAGCAATCTCTATCTGAAACTGTTCATTGGCTAACAGTCACACAATGTATTTTTTGCAACTTTTGTTTCTATTCACATATGGAGTTTCATTTTTCATTCAATGTTCAGCATCTCTGATTGTCTATTATTGTATTATAATTTCTCTGGTTTCTTTGGTCCATTTAGTAAATGAATAGAATTCCTATGCTCAATAGATAAATTTTGAAATTTGAAAAAATTCCCACCTAAAACTCTGGAGAATGATTGCTGGTCAATGTTTAAATGAAGTTTAAAGTTCACTTAACAAACATCTCATTTAGCAATAGAATTTTTGGACTCAATTGTGTTGTAAGTCAAAGACTATCTATACTGTACTTGTGAATGTCAACTTTCTAAAAAAATTTACAGACTTAAATTGCACTGTGACTCCTTCTTACTGACACCTATATTAGGAGAACTGATGTAATGCTCAGGATAGAGCATTAGAGCATAGAAAAAAACATGACAATAGTCTTCCCAATGCTAGTGTTTTGTGATTTGACTTCTTTGATGGTGGACTTTTTTCAGAAGGTCCTTTTTGTAGAGTAACATCTTGGAAACAGCTTAACTACTAGATTATAATTGAATTACTCTCCTAACAGCCTAATTAAGTGGCAGCTTCTAATCGTGTAAGCCATGTGCTTTGATTCATTAAGTATTTTATTCTGCTTTATAATGATATTAAGTTATTAAAATATTAATAAATACTTGTGCAAGGGAAGGATGTGGGGGACAGAGCAAGCAAACATATACTGATGAAGCTTCAATTTATTAACCTACCCATCATTTAAAAAGGCTTGCTGCACAAGTTGCTTGTCTTATAATTTTGTGGTTGGATCATCACGGAAGGTGAAGCAAATGCATTTTCTACTTATTTCCTCTCAGCTGAAAGAGATAAAACCTCTACAAACTGTTCTTATTAAAAGTCTTTAAAAAGCTATATTAAACATATCAAAAGTTCATTTATCGAATGTCTCATTTCTTGTAGTATCTAATCATATATTTGAACCCTTCTCCAGAATCTAGCATTCAGATGCAATTGCTGATAAACCCCAGCTATTACAACTAATCTATAGCTCTTATTGTAAACCGGTCCTTAGAAATTTTTGGAATTTTTCATATTCCCCTCAAAAAATATTTGGATACTAGGCTTGTATTTCTCTAATACATAGAATTGTAGTTTTTTTTTTTAAAAAAAAACTCTTTAAATGCAATAAATAAATAAATAATAATAATAATAATAATAATAAAAATAAATAAATAAATAAATAAATAAATAAATAAATAAATAAATAAATAAATAAATAAATAAATAAATGTCTATGGAGATTCTCAATCATCCAGGTACTTTTTTCAAGAGGCAACTTTACAGAAAGTCCAATTGCTTCTTGAAAAAAGCAGCTTTAGGATGGATAAACAAACAAACAAACAAACAAACAAACAAATGTTAATCTATTGTAGTTTAATTATTTTAAAGAGACTGGTTCCTTCAAAGTCATATTAAATGAAGTTGATGTTGTTGAACAAACTGATCTGTCTAGCACAAATGAGAGGCAATAATTAGGCTAGAATGTTGTTGTCATTATACATGCATTTTATTTGTAACAGTTCCTTGTGTGACAAAGCATATTGAGTTGTGTATTCATCATGAAATGGGGAACTCAAGTTAGAAAATGTATTTGTATATTTATTACATTCGTCTTTTCATCAGCTTCCTTCAGTTCATGTTATTACCTTAGATAAATACAGCTCTGCCTGACATCATTTAAATGTCATCAGATTTTTTGAGACATCCCTTGTCTTCATGAAAAAGAATGTCAGGGTGTAATAGATATATTCACGTTGGCTGAAATGTGCATGTGAAGAAGTAGTGGAAGGGAGTTTTAGCATCACAGAGCTTTCAGAATAACAGAGTTGGAAGGGACCTTGGAGGTCTTGTAGTCTAACTCCCCGCTGAAGCAGGAAAGAGAGTTTCTCAGAGAAAGGCCCAGATTAAGAGTCCTGAGCTGGATGGAGTCTTGAGCTGGATGGAGGAAAGGACGAGAGATTCAGGGTGGCCACATCCTAGAATCTTTCAGTTACATCTAGTAGGTTAGAAAGTGATAGCTCTAGTTTGGCAAGATTCTGTCGATTGGGCTTCATTGGGTTTTACTGTGTCATCTTTGGGATTGGGCCTGACATTGGATTCCACTTGAATCAGAAGCTTCGAAAGATATCTGCATATATCTGTTTCCTTTGATTAAAGCCAGCCATGAATAAGGAACTCTTGCACAGACACAGACATGCACCTTTTAGTGTGCATTTGAAAAGCAGGTATGCACCAAATGGAAACAATTTTCCAGGTCGTATTTCAGATCTGGTCATGAATATCACTAAAACTGCAAAAGATATTTGGGATCTCAAAATTAGGATTTTAATAGAAATTGCAATGTAACAAGAAAGCCTAAATTCTCAGCGCACTTAAAGTTAAATCTGAGTCATTGTAAGACATGCCTTTTGAATCAGCCTTGTTTTATTTGGTATTTATTTTGAGAATCGTAGTCTCAGCTGCAAAAAAAATATTGGGGGGAAATAGGCCAAATTATCCTTTATTCTAATTATTTACATGAACACATGTTAATAATGTACCAAAGCTGTGATACAAGGACATCTGCATGAGGGATTTAAAGGCCTTGGGAATGGACATTAACAGCTGGGAAACCTTGACCACTAATTGTTCAGCGTGGAGGCTAAAGACACAGCATGGCCTTCTCCAATTCGAAGAGACACTTGCTGGGAAGGCTGAGGCAAAGAGGCCGTCCCAGAACCAGCGAAATCTGGGGGCTGGGCAGGGAACAGAATGTATCTGCCTTCAGTGTGGAAGAGATTGCCACTCTCGAATTGGCACCTTTAGCCACACCAGATGCTTCTTTACAACCTCTTTCCAGAGCACAATACCATAGCCCAGCAATGGTGAACCTTTTTTGGCTTGAGTGCCATTAGTGGGGGAAGTGCAGGAGGGTCGTGTGCAATGTGTGGACCCCCCCCCAGTGTGCATGTGTGGATGACAGGCACCCCCCCCATTTTTTGCATGCTTTTTTTGCACTTTGATCACATGACCATGGGGGGGGGGATGCTGCAACAGTGTGAAAAGTGGCCATAAGTCCCTTTTGTTTTCAGTGCTGTTGTAACGTTGAGTGGTGCTTACATGAAGGGTTGCAAGTAGAAGGTTGCCTGTACACATTTATTTTCATCGCTATTCCAGAATGCAGAATGTTGCAATTCCTTGGAGACAGGCAAGAAGAGGGAAAAAGGCTTTATAGGAGCTTGGGGAGGATGAAAACAGCCTCCACGTCCCCCCCTGGAGTCCCGCCGGAGGCTTCAGGAGCTTCTCTGAAGTCTCCAGAGGGCAAAAAACAACCCTATGAGCAAACCAAAAGTCCATTCCCGAACTTCCGGTTTGCTGGTAGGACTGGGGTTTTTTGCGCTCCGGAGGCTTCAGGGAAGTTCTTGTAGCCTCTGGAGGTCCTCCAGGGGGAGGGGAGTTTGGGGAAGCTGTTTTCGCCCTCCCCAGGCTCCTATAAAGCCTCTGGAGCCTGAGGAGAGCGAAAAATGGCTTTAGAAAAGGCTGAACTCAGCTTGCCAGTGCGCGCCTGCCTCATGCCATAGGTTTGCCATCCCGGCTGTAGCCTTTTGAGACTGAAGGATGCCAATGAACATGAACAATGACATATCAATATGAACCAAAAAGAGACAATGAATCTTATGAAGTTGCTACAAGTTGCATTATTCACTGAAAATCCGCCTTTCAAATAATTAATGTGGGGGGAAAAATCCAGATGTTTGTATCCAGAACCAGCATTTTTCTTTCTTATGCAGTACCATAATGTTTTCATAAAGATTTGTCGATTTGTTAGCATCGCATGCCTAAATGAAGTAAAAGAGAGCAACATAAGAAATACAAATGCTTAAGAATTAGGAAGATATCTAGTTTTATGACTCTGAAGACTGGGGAGCCATTTACGACGTGCACGCAGACATCCTGAGATTAGGGCAGGGTAAAGGAAGAGGGAAATCATTTGTACTTCTTTATGAAGACCATTAACTTCATGCCCTGCAGGGAGCTAAACCAGAAGCAGATGCTCTGGCTTGCTGGGTGGCTGACAACTGCCTTTTGCAAAAGCAGCAATCAACACCTGCACTGACAAAATGATGGCTTGGCATATCCATGTCTCTGTTGGCTAACCTGAAATACAAAGGGATAGCAAGAATGTAGTACGAGCAAAAACATATTGTGGTGGGAAACCAAATGCCTATCTTTGTAATTATGCACAAGAACAGAATCAATGGGGTTTCGTGCACTAAGCCGTTTTCTGAAAATTGAGGTTCTTGAATGCCATTTTATCAGCTATAGCCTCATTCCACTTTCAATGCCATTAACACACATCAGAAGCAAAAAATAAAAGAACATGTTGATTTGATGACAGGGGAAAAGAATGATGTGAATTAATGGCCAACAGGAAATGAAGTAGTAAGTGAGGAGGAGGTAGGTGCATGATTCATCTTTTTAAGACATCTTAGAGCTTATTAAAATGCATACAAGAAATTATTGCTTAAAATAATGGATACAGTTCTGAACCACTCTATTAATTATTTGACTACAATTTAAATGACCTAACAATTAAAATCCAACTTTAAAGAGAGGTAGGGATGCCTTTTCATCTGTTGTCATCTTATTCCTTTTCTTATGTATTTACCCTATGAATGGCAGTTTGTTACTTTATGGTAGTAGCTTGCCATGATCATTTTGAAATATTTTGCTTAGGTACATGATTATATGGTGAACTTGCCTATAGCTGAAATGGATACCCATCAACCCAAAATTAGATTTTCAGTATATATACTGTACAGTCATCAGAAAAATGATGGTGCTCTGAAAAATAACATGTTTTAAATATTCATTACTTTACTAAGTATCAAAAGTCAATAAGGCTTTTAACCTTTGATTTTATATATAGATTAAATAATGGGAAGATTGCATTCTCTGTAAGCACCTTTTCTCTTGGATTAGACCTATTCAAATCTCTCTGTGTATTATATTTATAAATGTGTATTTTAATATAACCTTTGAATCAGCAGAACTAGACATCTATAAAAAAATCCCTGGGGATTGTGTCAAAGACTGACTTTAAGTCAACAGAAACATCATATAATTTATTTAGAGTTCTTTTTTTTAACAAATACTGGAAAATGCCACCAAATGATATAGTATAGAATATTAGGTTACAGTTGATGATTCTTCTCTGAAAGTTTCTCTATTTTGCCTTTCTATGTAAAAAAAGATTGCTGGAACAGGAAGGAATATAAGGGGGAAATAGATTCAATGTGACCTTGAAATCAAATCGAGTTTTATGAGAGATTTCTACACTTTATTTTCCTTCCGTGTAACCATATTTGACAACTGAAATTATAAGTCAAATTAACATCATATCTACTGTCATGCCAAATTTAAAGCAACAGCATCTGATTTTTGAAAGTATATATCAGTAGCTTCAATCTTCACAGAAGAAATGTGTTTGAGAATGACATTTTAATTGTTTGCTGGAACTCTTGTCTGTGATATGAATCTGACAAGGTCATTTCTGAAAGCTACCCAGCTGTTTATCATATATTTACTATTATTTATGCCATCTAAGCCAGTAAAGTATAAGCTACTTATTTATTAATCCACATACCATTTTTTTCATTTTTTTTAAAAAATCACAAGGTTTAAAAAAATTGCATAAAGCACACTGAATATTTTTAAATTAAAAAACAGAAATAAAAATGAAAGGATCATTTTCAAATTTTCTAAGCAAATAAATCTTCAAATAGATGATTAGGGTCAGGAGTGCAATATGCAGAAACAGACTTTTTTTATTAATTCAAAATGTGCAGCTGCATAATTCTTCAGCATCTGGGCTAATCTTGGGTTTGTGATTTCTGCATTAGATTTCTTTCATCTGATTAGGACTTCCAGCCATCTGACCTGGCTCTAATCTTGATCCGTTCTGGACTGGATTGGGGAACTAGGAGATTTATAACGGAAGTGTGATTGTTTTGAGGTAGATGTGGTATGATTGAGGTCCCTCTTGGGTATCTTGGGGATAGAAACAGCTGAATTGTCTTTGGCTAAGAGAACTATATGAAATTAGTGTAGAAGTGGGGTAAATGGATTCTAGTCCCAAGACAATGGAGGTGGGATTGGCGGAAGAAACCGAGATGTAGGAAGGAAGGACAGGTACAAATAAATTAGCATAGATTCAACCTACTCACCACCCTTATGTTCCCTTTTGAAATTTAGCCAGGGAGGGTAACCTATGAAATTTCAAAAGGTTCTGGGAGAACAGCTATTTTTTATGTTGTTTAAGAGCCATGGTAGCATAGTGGTTAGAATGCAGTATTTCAGGCTAACTCTGTTGATTGCCAGGAGTTCAATCCTGACTGGCTCAAGGTTGACTCAGCCATCCATTCTTCCAAGGTGGGTAAAATGCCATCCTTTAGATTGTTGGAGTAATATGCTGACTCTGTAAACTGCTTAGAGAGGGCTGTAAAGCCCTGTGAAGCTGTATACAAGTCTAAATCTTATTGCTTAAGTGACTCGAATGTGACTCGAAAGACTTTCGTCAAATTCCTATTTCTACTTAGAATTAAAGTTTAGATAGTTAATACAATTGATTGTCAGATTCCTTTCCTCTTTTGAAGTTTGTGCTTAGCTCCTTAATGCAGTTCTTTACCCATGGCCATCAAGAAGCTGAGGAAGAACTGGAATAAAAGTAGAGGAAAGCCCCTTTCAAATTAAAACAAATCAAATCAGAGCATCTCAACAATGTGAAGGAAACAATTCTCATTTTAAATAGGCTTAAAGAAAACAAAAACAAAAAAGCATGCCCTCGACAACAGCAGTCTTTCAGTCATCATTTCATATCATTCCCAAAGCTTTGGCTTTACAGCAGTGGTGGGTTTCAAAAATCTTTAGAACTTATTCTGTAGGTGTGGCCTGTTTTGTGGGAGTGGCTTGGTGGTCATGTGACCAGGTGGGAGTGGCATGGCAGTCATGTGACTGACTGGGAGTGGTTTGCCAGTTATGTGACCGGGTGGGAGTAGCTTGGCAGTCATGTCACTGGGTGGGAGTGGCCAAGTCGATGTCACTGAATTCTTTGCCCCAAAGAATGACCTACAAAAAAAAAAAAATATAAAAAAGGAAATTTATTATTTTGTGCACTTGCTACTTAAATAAGAATAAAATAAGTACAAAAACAATAAAACAGCTACTAACAGAGGAAATATGGCTGTCCTTGCCGGTCTTCAACATTATGTGTTCCCATAGTATCTTCCAGCCTCTCTGCCTCTTCCCTCTTCCTGGATTCACTCAGACACTTTTTAAAACCCACAGCCTGTGTCCACGCACACACTCTTCTAGGAGCCCCTCTGCCTCTTCCTTCTTTCCCAACATCTTTTCCCCTACTCACCAGTTCTTTCTTCTTCTGAGAACTTTTCGGCAGCATGGTACGGATAGGCCAGGTGAGTAAAAGAGTGAAGGAGGGAAGGGAGCTTTCCGGTACAGGGCCTCCTGACCAACAGGTACGGGAAGGCATGCTAAATTTCACCATCCGGTACAGCCGTACCGGTCAGTACCGGTTGAAACCCACCCCTGCTTTACAGCTCTATAACTATTTCTCTCTTCATCTGAGATGGGTGGGTTAGATCAAATCTGTGTTCTGTCTTCCATGCCTTGACAAGGAGTTCTTGCTTTTTTAGGACTCTACATTTTCCTTTTTCCTTTTTTCCTTTTGTTTTATGTTTGGAGAACTGACCAAGCTGATGTGAAAAATCCCTCATTTCTTTTGACATGGCATTTGTAGCAAAAGACTAACTGGGTGATGACCATTCAAGTCAGAACACATCAAAGTTTTCAAATAAAGGTAAACTTTCCTGTCCCACAACTACCTGAATAGGGCTGAACTCAGAAAATTCTTAACCTACAACTCATTCAGTTAATATATGCTTTGTAGGGACTTCTATAGTATCTCAGTCAGAGATGGGTTCCTACCAGTTCGCACCTATTCGGTAGAACCGGTTCGTCAAATCTACCGAACCGGTTAGAAGAGGTTCCACCAGTGGACCCGGAAAGCAGGCCACACCTACAGAAGAGGTTCCAAAATTTTTTGAAACCCACCACTGCCACACACACACACACACACACACACACACACCACCACAGAGAGAGAGAGAGAGAGAGAGAGAGAGAGAGAGAGAGAGAGAGAAAGAAAGAAAGAGAGGAAGAAATAAATAAAAAGAAAAAAGAAGAAAAAGAGTGAGAGAGAGATGAAAGAAAAAAGAAAAAGGGGCAGAGAGACAAAAGGAAGGAAAGAGAAAGAGAGAGAGAGAGAGAGAAAGAGAGAGAGAACACATGGCCAGCAAGCCACTCCCACCAGGTCACATGGTTGGCAAGCCACTCCCACAAAGGAGGCCACACCCACAGAGTAGTTCCAAAAAATTTTGAAACCCACCACTGATCTCAGTTCAGTGAAACTTACTCTCAGGTGAATGTGTATAGTTTGCAACTGAAGTAAAAAGATGTTCACAATAATTAACAAATTCACTGCAGAATAAATTACCTAGAGCATAGATATTACAGACGATTGGATGAAAACTTATAATCCTTCAACACTGCCATGTATTTAGAATGAAATTCACTTTAGAGGACATCCTCAATAAGCCTTGGGAGATGTTGGTAAAATTACATAAGCCTTTTGGCAAAAGGTGTGGAAATAACAACTTTGTAATTATAAGTACTGTGACTCATTTGTGATAGCAGGTCTCCTGAAGAAAAATATTCGTAAATACCACTGCATATTTTTCATGGTCTGGCAGCTCAGTTTTATCAAACACACAGTACTTTTTTTTAACTTCCAAGCAGCAGTGTATTGATCTGTACAGAACAACTCTACTGCTACATTTTGATCTATGAGGGCGAAATCTTTGCTCCCAAGTCATTTATTATCTTTCTAAACAGATGCATATGCCAGAAAGGTTTAAGTGTGCTGGAGCTTAGTAATTAAATAGTTTATAGATTGGTATTAATCAATCACTCCAAAATGTCTGAAAAAGTCAAAGATCTGTTGGTGAGGTTTTTATCACGGTAGAAAAAGGCAGATTTCATATCTCAAATGTATACTGATGTGAAGTTGGAAGTGGGAGGTTGAAAAAGAATAGAAATTCTGGACAGTATCATTATAGGAGTTTTAAAACTACAATGTACAATAGATTAAAATGTGTGCTACGAATCAGTTCAAAGCTCTTACAAAATCTTTAGTGAATGTGAAAATTACAGTCTAAAGCCATCCTGTGCATTATGAAAGGTGAAAAGGCAACTTGAAAATGTTAATATTTAAAAAAAACAAATCAGAGTGTTAAGATCTGAAATTAAAAATAAAAGGACAGGCCTACTAAAGACATTAGCATTTAAGGTGAAATGGTAGACCTAAGTCCTATTATAACTATCTAAGTTATACTGTCAAACTCATGGTGTCACATTGACATCATCTGATGTTTTGCGATGTTTTTCCCATTCGGGGAGCTGGGGTGGGTGTGGCCTGCATGTGATGCATCTGGCCCATGGCCCACCAATTTGACACCCCTGATCTAGATAGAGCTCCCAAAATGCAATCTCTTCCCTGCAGAAAGGTTGAATCTTTCCTGAAGAGTCATTCTCCACAATCCCAATTTTCTTTTAATGCATTTTCTTCCATTTCAGAAGAAAGGAATGGGAGGATCAGCTCCTCCTTTCTTTCCTTTCTGAGGTAAAAACAGAATACCAGGACAAAGCTGTCCATCTGGTAAACTTGAATGGGAATAAGCCAGGAATGAAAGAGGTGGAAACTTGTTGAGAAGACATCTCTGGTGCTGGTTGGGGAATTATTGTTCCACCAAATGTTGTGTTTTGATACCGCTCTCTTATTTTCAACAGCTGAAATTTGCTGTCACCAAGGAAATTCACATAGTGACATTTGTCAGTTTCTTTTTTTTCCAATTGGTTTAAAGGATTGAAATTTAATATTGTCATTGAAGTTTGGTTGCAAAGTCCTTAGTACATCTGTGGGTCAAAAAATGGGGCTACCATTGTCATTGGTCAGTATTTCTGGTATCAAAGAAATAAAGGTGGCGGCCATACAATTAAACTGCCCCCACCCATCATTATATGTAGTGCAAGTGCTATTTAAAGAAAAGGAGTCAGTCATTGTGACTTTTTCAACAAGCATTCTGGATGTTCATCATTGTGCTTGTGTTCCAAGGATAACAAGCTTCTAAGTGTCACAGATGCCCAATACACATTTCCAAGTGGGTTAGATTGGGTTGGGTTTTGACCTTACATCTCTTCTCCTAGGTATTAAACTGCTGCCTCTTCCCTTGTGAGGAGTCCAGAAATAATTACCGTTATATCCTCTTCAGGTTACGTAAAGTTCTCAAATCTACAGCAATCTCTTTTTTTCATATTAGCAGCAATTCTCTTCAAATACATATACTATTCTCTTTTAAGTTATTTCAGTCAATAGTCATTTTAAATTTAACCTTCTTCCTACCCCATTCATCATAATGTTCTTTTTAAATACATTGTAAATGTGAACATTTTATTTAATTAAAGCACATGCTTTTGTCAATTAAACCAAGTGGCGGAACATTAACCCGATTTTAGGTTATGCTTTATTTAAAGAAGAAGCAGGATTGAATAACAAAATACCCTTTTTACCTCAAATTCACAGTTCCAAGGGGGAAATTTCAAGTTTGTTCATATTACTGACAGTTTTAATTCCAACTTTACATTGATTGCCATTAGGCTGTATAAAGCTCTCACAAATGTAAAAAAGAAAACGATGGGATTTTATAAAATTCATGTCAAATTTACCTTTGGGGAAAAAACTTAATGTCATGTTGCTTTCCTATTCATAGATCTTAAAACTTTCAAAACCTGATTTAATTTAAAGTGGGACACTTAATTTTTACTGATTTCCTTGTTAATTTATAGTCTCTGTGATTTATGATCATCTGTAAGAACTAAATAGGATTTAGTAAGATGAATGGTATCTTGCTTTGCTAACACACAAAAAAAATTATGTTATGGTGCAATCATACTCAATATGTGTTTTATTGTTTATCTGTTTTTTTTAAATAATAAAGTTATATTTAGAGTATTATTCATAGTACAGGTAACCACTATCTGATAGGGATGTGCTAAGATTTGATTCATAAATCTGATTAGTCAAAGGTGTGATTAGACCTCTGGAGTGAATTGTATTTCTAAATTAAAATGGATATCTCTGAATCAATTTGGACTGACTTACATAATTTCTGTGAATGCAGACTGATATATTTTCACCTATTTGAATTGGAGAAATCAGTTTGAAAAATAACTGGATTACGAATTAAATCAGGATAATTTTTCAAAAATTGGATCAAAGGTCTGAATCAAATAAGTTTGACTTTCTGAATTAAAGTTTGGCTTTCTAAATTAAATTTTGGCTTTCTAAATTAAATTTTGAAAAATGGCACAAATCAGAGAAAATGTAGTCTCATATAGAAGACGGATGGCAAGCTTTAAATTCCTAGCGCTTTAATATTTAGAAATTCTGATAATTGCTGCAAAAAGCTGACAATAAAAAGCAGGTGAGGCACATTACAAAGTTTTTTTGTATTCTTGGATGAGGGCATGGGTGGTATTCTGCCTATTTTACTTCTACTGTAGTTATTGTGAACTTTTTGAATGAAAATTCAAAATGCTGCCAACAATTTTCAACAATTATGATCAGTGAGAAATCTAGGATACAAAAAGTAGCTCTGAGTAGCACTTTGGACCACAATTTGAGATCTTCGGTCTGCAATTATGTCAAACATTGCATCCCTTGACTCATAAATTTCATTGAGCAATTCTGGGTGGCTTTCAGTATCATAAGATCAATATAGACAATTAAAATATAAATATTAAAACATCAAACCTTGAAGTTGAAACTTTAACATTAAGAGTGAATTTTTAAAGGATCTGTGTCTAAGTGAGGTGGAGGTTGATCTTATATAATCTACTAGCCACCTCTAGAATGGGACACTCCTTAATCATTTTAGAGCTACAGCATGTAAGATAGTAACAGGCATTGGTATTCCCTATGAGGCTCTATGGACGGGAAAGTTGGACTTTGAAGAAGCAGAATAGGAACAGTATTGATGCCTTTGAACTTTGATGTTGGAGAAGACTCCTGAAAATACCATGAACATCCATGAACTACCACACAAATAAACCCCAGAGCTCTCACTTGAAGCACAAATGTCCAGGCTCATGTATTCCTACTTTGGACACATTGTGCACAGACCAGCCCTCTGGAAAAGACTCTAATGCTGGGAAGGTGGAAGAAAAGAGAAGAGGATGACCAACAGCAAGGTGAATGGATTCAATTACAATGATGATGAGTGAAGTGTTGGAAGATATGAAATATCAGATTATGTATAGATTGGAGAAAAACTATCCACGTGGTCACTAGGAATCCAAAATGATTTGATGGCACATATCCATTTTTTAAAGGAGAGTAGCAATACTCAAATATATGATTGAAATATGGAGAAATAATATTGGTTTTCTATTTTAAGAGATAAATGTATTTATGAAGGGAGTAAGAGGCAAAGGGGATTTTTCTTTTACCAATGCTTACTTTTTTGTTAGGCCATTGTTGTTTGGAAGGACAAATAAAATAAAATAAGTTCTTCTCTTAGGAATATCCCAGGATTGAACTACCATCTGTGTCATTCCTCAATCTAATTGGGGAGGTATATTTTATAGATTATTTAAAAGTATTAGTTAGCAACTCATGCATTTGTAGATCTTTTGCTATGGAAGAGTGGGTCCAATTTTATTGGTAATTATTTCCTTCAATGTTTTTATGCTTACAAAATAATGTTTTCTGTTTAAACAATATTTTATAAACATTTTCTTACATTCTTTCAAAAGGCAACTATATATTTGTGAGAAGCAGCACATTTACACTGTCGTGAAGAAAACACCTCCTCTTATTATATATAAAATATATCTTTTATTATTTTGAATAGCGGAACTGAATACTTAAAATCATATGATGCAGGCAAATCATTTGATGCATCCCAAAATTGTAAACTGTGCTTAATTACAGGACCTGCATGAATGGAAAATTGAAAATGAAAAATTCTACTTATCTCTGAAAATGCAGCCTCTATTAGGCCTGATAAAATCTCTGCCCAAGATTTTAAGAAACAGCTGCTGGGTAATAAATATCACAACAAAAATTAGAAAAGCTTTTTTCAATATTTTCTTTCAGTTTCTATTGCAACACATATACAGATAGAGCTCCTCACTGCTCCGTTTGATGGCCATGCAAACTGAAGCGTGGCATTTCCCAGGGGAAGGCATACGGAAATAAAAGTATTCATGAATATTTATGGGACTTGGCAACCATCTGTTCCCTAAAACACTTGTTTCGGGCAACTTACATTTGCATAGAAATCTTGTACATTCACTTCTTTTTACAAGAAAAGTCCTTGAATTTTGATTCCCAAATTTTACAGTTTTAAATACTATATCTATTCCACCCTTCAGATTAATCTTAAGATCAATGGACAATAGCACAGAGAGCGGGGGAGGGGGATAATAATGAATGTAAACTATTTTGTAAGGGAAGTAACATAATAAAACTATGACGGTTGTCCTTCTTGAATTGAAACTTTATGAGAAGAGCTAATAAAGTCAATAAAAAAACCTCAATAAATATATTCACTTAAGGCTCATTACATTTTCCCCTGAAGCCTGCCTGCCCTCCCTCCCTCCCTCCTTCCTTCCCTCCTTTCTTCCAATTGATATAGGCACCCAACTCATATATAGGTGCTGCCATGCACCTTACAATTTAAAAAAAAACAAAATCTACTTTTTAATTTAAAAAAACAACATTTTTTAAACTTTAAAAAAACCCATCACCAATTACCTCCCTCCGGGGGAGGGCCTTCTCTGTTGCAGCTCCGGCCCTCTGGAACAATCTCCCTGTTGAGATCCGGACCCTTACTACCCTTCCGGCCTTCCGTAAAGCAACTAAGACCTGGCTGTTCTGGCAGGCCTGGGGCTGTTGAATTATCCAGCCCCACTTTAAGTTATGAATGTTGTTGTAATTTTAAATTGTTGTATTATTCTTTATATTCCCCCTCCCTTTTTATTGTAAGCTGCCCTGAGTCTTTCGAGAGTGGGCGGCATACAAAACTAATAAATAATAATAATAATAATATTTATTATTTTATTATTTAGAATATGACATATAGAAATCTGCAAATGTTAAGACACAATGCAGTCCTGACAGCTGCAGGGGCTGATGTAGATTACACCAGCTGACTAAGAACCTATGGCACATGTGCCAGAGGTGACATGCAGACCCTTCTCTATGGGCACATGCACCATCGTCCCAGCTTTGTTTCAGTCCTCTGCCATGCATGCCTCCCACTGGCCAGCTGGTCTTCAGGTCTCTGCCATGCATGCGTGGGATCTTGCACACACATGTGCCTGTGCCTAGCAGTTTAGGTGGGTGCATGCACTTTGGGTACTCAGTGCCAAAGGGTTCGCCATCACTGATCTAGATATTTAAGATATTGGACTAAATGATATAATGATCCTTCACATTATACCTGGGAGATAATGTCCCTTTTCGTTGTGAAAAAGAATCCTATGTGGAAAGAGGAAAAAAATTTTTTTTAAAAAGATCAATGGATATTTGTAACAGACTAGATTTAATTCTAAGGTACTTGAAAACCATGGAAACTTTATTTATTTATTTATTTATTTATTTATTTATTTATTTAATTATTTATTTATCTGATAAGTCTTATATACCTGCTTCAATTACAACTGACTCTAAGCCATGTACACTCTGCATTGGCAAATGCAGAGTTCATTTGCAAAAAGGATTAAAATCATGCATTGAAAAATATCTAATAACATCATCAATCCTACTGCACTGAGGGACACCTTCTCAAGAATATAATTAATCACTTAACTCAGTTGGGGATCAACCACAGCAATCCCAAACGGCTTCCTGGAACAACCAATGCTTTCCAAAATCTTAGGAGAGGAATTGCTTTAATTCCTTAATACCTGTGTGCAACAGAGCACCTATTTACAACTCTTTAAACAGCTGTATCTTTTTTTTTAGAATAAGTCAGCAATAAAGCCTGAGATTCTGGGGATCTGATCCAAAAGAATCCGTCTGCTATTGAATAATTAAGGCTGAAGATAGACATTAATTTAAAAAGCAGGTCACAAGGCTGGGAGAATACTCTTGAAGCCCATCTAAAATACACCAGAGAATTAGATGCTGATGTTGTATATCATTGCTTCTCCTTTCTGCTTGCTCACCCAGTGATTTGCTGGTAAAAACAAACATTACTATCTGGATATGGAAGATGAGGCTAATATGAGTCCTGTGCTGCTGACACTCACAATCAAAAATTTCTTAAATTACCATCTATGAACTATGCCAATTATTTTTGCTTGTCATTTGCAAAGATACAAAAAAAATGGCAACTACTAATAATTTATTAAATGTATATGTCTCCCAATTCCCAGAGAGGTATACTGTACATTTAATAAAAGATTACCAGACTAAGGACAAGGTCTCAGTGCAAATTTTACATCCAGCTTTCAGTGTAGAATAGAATAAGAATAAGAATAGAAGAGAATAAGAATAAGAATAAGAATAAGAATAAGAATAAGAATAAGAATAAGAATAAGAATAAGAATAGAATAAGAATAGAATTCTTTATTGGTCAAGTGTAACTGGACACACAAGGAATTTGTCTTGGTGCATATGCTCTCAATGTACATAAAAAGATACATACATTTGTCAGGAATCATAAGGTACAACATTTAATGATAGTCATAAGGTACAAATAAGCAATCAAATCATATTAGGAAACAATCAGTATAAATAGTAAGGATACAAGCAACAAAGTTACAGATAAGTGGGAGGAGATGGGTGATAGAAATGATGTAGTGCAGACTTAGGAAATAGTTTGACAGTGTCGAGGGAATAGTGTAGTTGGCAAAGTGCTAGACTTTCAAATTGTCAAGTCAATTTTGTCTTTAAATGTCATCCTAAACACAACCTTCTTTTCATGTTCATGCTGCAGCTTCATGCAACAATGAATTATAATAATTGTACGGTCTGCTTGAATAACTTCCCAGGAAATCAACATCTTACATGATCAAATAAATACATGCTGTAGATATTTTCATTTTTAAAAATCAGTTAAAAGCTTTTCATCAGGAAGTGGTGTTTGTTTCATAAATTATTTGTTAAGTGTACCATTGTACATTTTCTCCTCATATTTTCTGTTCCAGCTATTTGGATGAGTGCATAAATTTCACACTGTTATATATAATGCATATTTTCATGTGTACCATCTGACACCTTTACAGCTGTAGTTACAGTTAGCAAAGAAAAAAGGAGCTTCTTCAATACTTCAACCTGGATAAACCATGCATCTACAAGCATATTATTATTGAACCTGAACTAAAATTCTGACATTACATTGCTTTCATGTAAAATATTTGTCATAGTGAAGAATATGGTTTAGTAATGGTGTGTACTAATTTTCCTTTATGTAGAAAACTTTAAGGCCCTAGACTTGTCTAAAACAAGTGCATATTTCCATTTTCTTATAGCAATGGCACTTAGACTTATATACCGCTTCACAGTGCTTCTCTAAGCGGTTTACAGAGTCAGCCTATTCTCCCCAACAATCTGGGTTCTCATTTTATCAACCTCGGAAGAATGGAAGACTGAATCAAACTTGAGCCTGGTGAGATTCGAACTGCCAAATTGCAGGCAGCCAGCAGGCATCAGAAATAGCCTGAAGTACTGCATTCTAACCATTGGCACCACTGCACTTCTTATGAGTTGCTATCCAGTTTTCATTTCCTAGCACAATTCATCTAGGTACTGTATTTTTTGCACCTGACTGTAAGAGGCATTCCCATTTTCACCCTCCCTGTGTCCCCCTTTTGGTCTCTATATGCCCCTTTTTTGGCCTCTGCACATCCTGTTTTGGCTTCTGCACATCCCATTTCTGCCTTCCTTCATGGAGGCCGAAAACGGGATGTGCAGAGGTCAAAAACGAGGTGCACGAAAACAAAAAACGGATGCGTAGAAGCCAAAAATGGGGCACGCGGAGGCCAAAAATGGTCGAAGGGTGGGAGCCAGCAGGTGGGCGGGACTTCAGCAATATTTGTTCCATAACACACACACACACACACACACACACACATAATTACACCCCTTTTGGGAGACAAAAACATGTGTCTTATGGAGTGAAAAATACCATCTATTAGCCAACTGGAAGACGGGAAGGGAAGGTGTAAATGTGCAAAGCTGGCACTGTATAAAGAATCATTTCTGAGCTCTAATAAGTAAAGATAAAGAATAGAAATCTCCAATTAAAACCACAAAATAATCATAGAAAGGTTGAAAACACTTTTAGAGGCAGAACCTCCACACACACATTTGATCCCAAGAGAGTAGTCCATTAGTCTTATGGGATTTCATTCATTGTCATTCTTCTGATTAGTAAAAAAAAAGTTTGAAAGGATCTATGATTCCTCCCTTTGTACTTTTTCCTTGTAATATTTTCCCTTTAAATATTTGTTATTTGCCTGGGCTTATTCAATGAATCGTGTTTTACTTTCCTCTCATTTGTGAGTTCATTGCCTCCTAATCCCCAAACTCACTGCCCATAATTCACAACAGCAAAACATCTAACATCTTTTTCTTTATGCGGAACAGAGACTATATCACAATTCGACACAGGATAATAAAAGGGATCTTGTTATAAGACATTGAATTCAAATCAGAATTGTTGATTGCCTATCTTTCTGGGTATCTTTTTTTTTTAACCAAAGAAACTAACACAAATGAATATTCAGCATTCTGTCTACAAAAGGAACATACAGAATAGTGGGTCAGGTATCTGGGAGAAATGTACCATTTCTCCATTGCCTCTCATGTAAAAACCACATACACGAGAGCATCACACAATGTAACATCCATACATCTCACTGGTCTGAAAACTGAAGAAAAGCAATATGGGTTGTTTATACCATTCTAAAGGTTGACTTTGTATATCTCTTCCTGCAACACCACTGCACATCCAAATCTGGATAGCTCCTAAAGTTCATGCACTGTATACAGTGCATACATTCATTTAAAGTGCAGTGTTCAAGTTCAATTCCTAGTACATGGTCCCCATGGAAAGATCAATGGCTCTGCACATCTGATGAGTCTCAAGTAGGATAAAACCTGATGGTCAACCTGTATGCAAAGAAGCACACTTTTATGCCAGCATGTGCCTACCAAATTTTCACTTCTATGCAATAAAGCTCAGCTTTCTTTCTTTCTTTTCTCTTGATAGGGAGCAAGAGTCACCATACTACAAAAAAGATGTTGACACTTTGGGAAAAGTTTATAGAAGAGCAACTTTTAAGAAGAGTTTTTAGATACTCGGTTATCTGAAATAGTATAGGTTCTCCTAGTTGAGCAGGGGGCTGGACTAAAAGATGTTCACGGTCCCTTCCATCTCATTCATTCATTCATTCATTCATTCATTCATTCATTCATTCATTCATTCAGGGGAGCGGGGAGGTTATTTCACTTTTTGTGATTCTTACCAATGTTAATTTTTTATGCTGATCATACTGTATCCATCAAATTATTTTGTACACCTCATTGCCATAACAATTTTTTTTTTTTGCTATTATTGCATGCTTAGAATGACACAAATGTCTCTGATCCTAGTTGATCCTGTATGCTGCATGCTGGAAAACTGGACTGGAAATCCTAAGTATTCTTAATAAAATAAAACTTGGTGGAATTCACCCTTGTACTAAAGTTATGACACATAGCTTTCCCTGTACTTACATCCCAGCACAATGAGCCATTACTTAGTTGCAATTAGAAGAAAAACCAGTTTTATACTACAGGAAACCTTACTCCAATTTTCACCCCAGTTGATAATGAGTATCCTTTGCATAGCAGCAACCTTTCCACATAGAGCTAGGAAATACAAGCTCTTAAAACGTTTACTATAGATAAACTGAGCAAAGTTTATGCTTGTTGAGCTTAGATTTTTGCCACAGTCTCTCTTTCTCTTTCGGTTAATTAATTAATTAATCCTGTCTTTGATAGCCACCCAAGTCCAATCTGTGTATGCATATAATACTGTAGTATATGTACTGGTATATGAGAAAAGATTTGTTTCTAGAGAATTCTTTCATGTTAGAAGTGGAAACAAACTCATTGTGTAGGTACGTAGTTTCATAAGCATTTAGGTGGGTTTTTTGTCTCCTGTACCTATCCCTTTTTCAAATGTGACCACTTTTAATGTGTATATGATATGTGTGTGCCATATATCATGGCTGGTAGGAAAAATAAATCTCTACAACTGGTTTCAATAGAAGTAGAAAATTGTGGTTGACAAAGTTATGAAACCTGGACATGTAGAGAATTTTTGTATCTGTAATTTTTTTCTGAGTAATTTTCCTAGTTTTTCTCTGGGAAGCATTTTAAATTCAGGTTCATTTCAGGTGACGATGGTACCAAGCAGGTAAATTTTTACTGCTGATTTTTAATCTTGCATTGGAAAGGTATTATTTTGTTTTGGGAACTGTATACTTTCCCATTTCATTAGATCTCCTTTAAAATGTAAGGAACAAACTTATATTTTTATTGGCATGGTATTTTGAGAGATCCTTTCTTTTAGAACATTCTGTTTGGACATAAATATAAAAGTTTATGAGACATTGTGAAAATCCAGCAACTGGATATATAAACCTACCAGGCAGTTTTTAATTTGCACTGTATATATGCAGCCAATTATTTATGAACTTGGAATATGGCTTAAAAAAAACCCAACCCACCACCCTTTAAAGCTTTTTCTGTGCTTTACCAAATGACACAAAAAGGTACTTGTACCTCTTATAATTTCTGACTGCAGAATTTGAAGTTCCACATTCTGATCATATTAAAAAGTAGGGCAAAATTCAGGAGACAAGAGCTAGTAGACATCTGAATGTGACTTTGAGCTAGAAGATTATTGATATCCTCTATTTTTATTTTTATTTCTTTTTTTAAATCATAAACATTACAAGATGATATATGCCACAGTGGATACGTAGGCCACTGTGCTGATCCATAGTAATATTCTTGTGGGATAACTAAAACTGTTCAAACTGTGAACTAGCTTTATGTAATGTCAAAGGCATATTGCTTAGTCTTGAATGAAAGAAAAAATTAGAAATGGGGAAACAAAGAAGAGGCAGAGTGGATTTTCTCTGTGAAATGGTTAGTTTTAAAGAGTTATTTGGGATCAAGCAAACTAATTTAATGAAAGTGCAGCAGGTTCTCTAACTACTGAATAAAAAACTGCTGGTGACCTTCTACTGCTGCACCATAGAGAATATTTTAACTTACTGCATCTGTGTATGGTTTGCCAATTGCACAGCAGCAGATAGAACAGTGCTCCAGAGCGTTAACATCATTGACCAGAAGATCATTGGTTGTCATCTCCCCTCTTTGGAAGAGCTTTATAGCTCCTGCTGCCTTAAGAAAGCTTAAAACATTCTTAAAGATTCATCTCATCCAGGGCATCCTTTTTTTTCTGAACTATTACCATCTGGCAGATGGTACAGGATAATAAAAACAAGGACAAATAGGCTGAAAAACTGTTTCTATCCCAGGGCAGTAACTATACTGAATTCTACTGTATAGTGCAATGCTAACGCAATATCGGGTTTTCAATTCAATTGTATAGAATGTGAAGGATGTGTGTTGTGTTTTATTTTTAGTTATAATGTACACTGGAGAGCCCTTAATTTCCTTCTAAGAAGTGCAATGACAATAAAGTACATTTAAACTTAAAAGTACCATAGGTTGGGAGGGAACAATGACAAAGCCAGGAATTGTCATATAGTATATGAACAAGATTACAAGACTACTCCCTGCCCCTCAAGTGTTGGTCTTCAAAAGCATCATTTGGAAAGTGCTTTAGACAGTCACTATTTTGGTCAAGTGGCTGTTTTAAAGTGAAGCTAAAGGTATCACTCAAGAGCAAGACATCTGCAGGGGTACTCATATCTGTGCTATAAAAGAATTTTCTGCTTCGGGAGAAATGAACAGGAGAAAGACAGGATGCCATGCATTAAAAATAGTAATAAAATCCTTGGTTTGACTCTTCCTACTCATTTTATGCCTGTTAATCAAAGACTAAATTAATTGCTGTCTCTGGGAGAGACAGAAAACTTGCATCTACAGCGACTGTAAATGAATTGTGTAATTCAGTTCCTTTCCCCTTGACAATAAACAAGAGAAGTGACCATTCAGTTATTCCTAATGATCTGAGGTTTCACTAATATTGTATACTAACTATGGGAAGAATGTTAACAGGGGTGTCAAACTCGCAGTATCACATTGTTATCACATGATGTATCACAACTCCCCTCCTTCGCTAAACTGGTGGGCGTGGTCAGTGAATGTGGCATCCAGCCTGCAGATCGCGAGTTTGATATCCCTGTTAGAGGACATTCCACTGATAGTGATTCTTGTGCTTCTGAAATGAAGCATACAGTGTGAAAAACACTGGATACATGTGGTCTCATTTCTACATTCTCACACTTATAGTTTTGGGAAATAGATTATAACTGCTTGTTTATATTCCCCTATGAATTATGACCGGATAATATCTTCTTTGCTATGAATTTCTCAGAGTTTTCTGCTGGGGAAACATGCTCATAAAAATAAGGATAAATTTCCATACAGATAAATATTTACCTACATTTTAATGAGCCTTAAATGCCTCATATTTTACTAAATAAATATTTACAAATATTTTGTAAAATAAATATTACAAAATACAAAAATAAATATTTTAATACAAAAAATTAACAAAATAAAATACTTTTTGCAAATATTTACATTTCCTTTGGAAAGGTACCAAGAGAAGCAGCTTTTTAAATTTTTCATAGCATTTGCAACTTCTTAGTTTCATGAAGACAAAGAACAAAAATGAATATAGTAGAATCTGGACCTAGCAAAGCAGTCTACATTATTTATTTTATTTATTTTGCCTTAAGGAAGAACTCCATGCTGCAGGGGAAAAATGCAATTATTTTCATCACTACAACGAGTCAATATGATTTTCCTTAAAAAGGAATAGACAACTATGGGCCCTCATAACCTATGGACTTCAACTCCCAGAATTCCTGAGCCAGCAGGAGCTTCTAGGAGTTGAAGTCCTCAGATCATAAAGGGGCCATAGCTGTCCACTCTTGCCTTTGAAGAATATTCCACAGCCTTCCTTAATCTCGTACAGGATCCTTTTCAATCACTTGTAAAAATTGTTAAACACCTGGAGATACAACCAAAAGCTTTTGAAGTTTCAGAGGAGGCAGGGGAGAGGATTACAGTAGAGCAAGTTGAATAGCCTCACCTTAGGGGAGTAAGGGATATTGTCTTTCCTTTGCCCTGCTTTATATAAACTCCCATTATTAATTCAAAGAGGACCATCCTTCTTGTTGGAGGTGGAAGTATTTTAGAAGGGACTGGTCTAAGCATTTCTTGAGAACAGGAAACTGATCTTAGCAATATTTAGTTAAGCAGATGCCATGCCTATAACAGAAAGAATAGGTATTCATAGGAAATGCATTATAGGTACACACAGATGCTATCACCTAACCAACTATATCCTACAGTAGCAAAAGGGTCAAAGAGCCTTGGAGACACTTGGGGAGAATGTGAGGAATTGTGATCTCAGATTAGCAACCTCAAGGACAAAGAGCAGATAAAGGGATAATGATAAATCTTTAACTCTCATTTGCAGGTCATGTGGTAAAGAATTAGTTCTATTGGATTTGGACTTTCATCATCTGATGGTTGTATACTGAGGCATAGCTTCCATAATAGTTCAAAAGTGTATGGGCAAAGGTTGAGTGGTGCATCTGTCTTCATCTCTTTTGATGGGCAACCTTCATTTCATTGAGTCCGCCACTTTGAATATCTTGCATCTATGCATTTCAGGGTCCTCTTGGGATGCCTTTCTCCTTTATTTGTATACTTCCCTGGCAGACATACCTTTGTTCCACTTCTTTGTGTGGATTTTTTCCCTTGCTTCTTCTTGACAATGTAGGACAGCCTTTATAATGGAGCCCCCTTGTTGGAATACTTGTGTATCTGTGCTGCAGTGCCTCACTTACCTTTCTGACTGCCATGTAGCCAAGGATGTGCAGTTGGCTCATTCTTTGCTGGGACATGATAAGCAAAGTTGGATACCTAGAATCATATAACCCTTCTAGTGTTGTGAATATCCAGTCACCATCCCTTCCTACAGTTCAACTAGGTTCCTTTTTTTTTTCTTTTGCCATGTATGCATACACTTTAAAAGGAGCCATGGTGGCTAGAATGCAGTATTGCAGACTGACTCTTCCCACAGACTGGAGTTCAATCCTGACCAGCATAAGGTTCAATCCTGACCAGTTCAAGGTTTACTTAACCTTCCATCCTTCCCAATGAAGAGCCACGTTGTTGGGGGTAATATGCTGATATTTGTCAGCCACAAATATCTGCTGTAAAACACTGTGGAATGGTATATAAGTCTAGGTACTATTGCTATTAAAATCTAGTGCCCTGGACTGGGCTTCTTTCTTTATCAAAGCTGTGGTGTTGCATCTGTGGCTTTCATTAGGAATCGGTCTGGAAGTGATGGGTTTGGTTAACTGCTTCTCACCAGTATTTATCTACCAGCCTTGCATCTTGCAGACTACACCTTATCATGCCATGATTTTGCTCTCTGTAACATACATCCTTCTGATCTTGTATATGGGCTACTATGAATTCATGTACTATCTTTTGCTCTTTCTGTGCATATCACCTGCTGTATGTGTACTGATCCCCACTGCCTATGTAATACTTGAGGTATTCTTCCCAAAGTGGTCTTTTCCAAAGACAAATATTCTTTAAATTGCTCCAGAACTTGACTCTTCTGAGTCAGTAACGAAATGTGAGTCTTGTAATATTACCTATAAATGTGAGGATATATTTGTTTCTATCTGATATTTTGACATTCATGGGCCCATAAAGGTTATTGTATACAGTACTAACTCCAGTAGTTTCCTTGTTTCTCTTTCTTTTCTCTCCACATTTATGGCTGAGGGCATTTCTGAAAGCAGTTTTGATTCCAGATTTGGAAGAAAGGAGGCAATTTTAATTGTTTTACTGAGCATCTCTCTTTTGCATACTGCTCAACGTAATCATACTGCATGTCTCCCAGATAATGTGATTTTTGGTCCTTTTGCCAAGTAAATATAGCTTTATCGTTTAATTCAATAAATCTCTCTGATGAAATAAAAAGTTAGAGAAAAATCAAACTAGGTGCCATTTATTAGCTTACTTGCTATGACCTTCATTGCCCTATTTGCTTTCTGGCACTTTCTTACCCAAGCTATAGTAACAGAATAGCAGACTTGGAAGGGATTTTGGAGGTCTTCTAGTCCAATCCCCTGTTCAAGCAGGAAACTATACCATTTCAGATATTGTCCATTTCAGAAATATAGAAATGTACTTTTCAGGTGAGTCAGTCTCTTTGGAATTCAATCTATCAAGTTGGTCCTGTAAATAAAAGTACAAAAAAGTAAATCAAGCATCATAAACCCAAGCAACATTAACACCTCAGCATTAAAACATATAAGATGTAAGAACAAACACACACCAAGGCCATAGTCAAACCACAGTTATAGTCCACATCTCTATATTCATCACACAAAATAGCAGAAAAGAAAACTACACAATTAAAAAGCAGTCAACATGAGCAAGGTTATATCACCATCAAAGATTAGAGGCTTACAAGACATAAAACATTTGAAGAAATAGTGGTTAGGGCATCAGAAAAAAATGCATGGGATTTTCCTGTCAATTGCCAGGAGTCAGCACTGACCTGAAAGTACAAACAATATTTTAATATTGTTAATAATTTAATTTATGATCTGGTCATACTTTTTTTCTGTCTTAATTTTTTAAAACAGTAATAAACATGATTTAAGTACACAAATATGAATTTTTGGCTTATCAAATTTAGTTGGCCCCTTCAGCACTCAGTCAGGGACAAAACTGCAGAAGGGCAATTTACCTTTATTTGCTGGCTCATGGAGGCTGAGTATTTTTGAAGGCCTAAAAGTGAACAAAAGGTCAGAAATCAAACACTGTTCATCTATTTTTGGATGCAATTTTAGTGCCTGGATTGTGGCCATTGTAATTAAAGCATTTTATAATAATACATTATTTAATTAGTTTTCAGTACTTATAAACCCACTCCAATCCCAAAGACCCTTGAGCAATATAAAAATAAATAAATAATAAATAAATAAAAGGGAAAACAATGTAGAAATCAAATCTGATATGGAGCTCAAAATGAATATTCTCAATCAATCCATTGAAGGCAAGGAGTAAAGCATGTGTCATTAATTTTCAAAATGACAGCAAAGTGGGAGGCCGCATAAGTGGTGGGATTCATTTTTTTTACTATTGGTTCTGTGGGTGTGGCTTGGTGGGTGTGGCAGGGGAAGGATACTGTAAAATCTCCATTCCCTCCCCACTCCAGGGGAAGGTTACAGCAAAATCCCCATTTTCTCCCGATCAGCTGGGACTTGGGAGGCAGAGAATAGATGGGGGCGGGGCCAGTCAGAGGTGGTATTTACCAGTTCTCTGAATTATTCAAAATTTCCACTGCTGGTTCTCCAGAACTGGTCAGAACCTGCTGAATACCACCACTGGACCATATGTTTCTTTGGGTCAAGAGAATGTTCGGAATTGGAGCTGCTAGACAGAAGGCTTGTTGTCTTGTCCATGATGCAATAAGTTTACGAAGTTGGTGGAGGAACTGGGATAAGAATGCTGAATAGGACTTTTCTGAATGAATGGACCAGACAGGCAGATTCAATTCTGACCAAACATAGCATTGATATATCCCAGTGCTGTGCTTCTGCCTGGTATATATATTCCTGACTGCAATACAAGTAGACAACAATAAAAATCACAAGATAATATAAAACAGATAGAGAAATAAACATATAGATAGATGCAGAGATAAATCTTACATACACTACAGAACTCCAGTTCTATTATAAATTAAATGTTAGTGGATACTACAGCTGAATAAAATCCTGAAAAAAGTGTTTTAAGGCACCAGACTAGAAACCAGGAGACTATGGGTTCTAGTCTCAATTTATGACAAAGCCAGCTGCATGACTTTGAAACCATCTCTCTCTTTCAGCCTTAGCAAGGATGCAAAGTCAAATTACTTCTGGAAACTTGTCAAGATCTGACTTCAAATGCAATTCAAAGTGAATCTGATTTTAAAAAAGTTGGAGCTAAATGGGAGAAGTTTCTAAAATTTGAAGCAACAACTCTGACGTATAGAAAAACTAATTGCCTAATTTAATAGAGCACATATTGACATACATTTCTGTTCTGTCCCTCCTTCTCTGCTCGTTAACAAACGGCAGGCAAACAAACTTAAACGGAACTTTCTTTATCAGTTCTCGGCTCAGACTGGCTTCGAGCCCCAAAATAACATAAATACAGTCTCTAACGAGATAATAGAATATTAAACAAAAACTCTTACAATGTAATGCACTTCTCCAAGTGTATCCTTGAATCAGGGTTACAGAAAACCAAGCATTTTTCCAAGTGTATCTTACATAAACCAAGACTGCTGATTAATCAATGTTGAACGAACCAAGGAACGTTGACTCCTGCAACTAGGGCGTGGCACCATTCGTCCTTTTATCCCCAAAACCCCACTAACAAGCCCCAGCTGCATCGTTAATCTTGCATTCTGAAAAGACTCATAGAAGACTGCTGCTGAGTCACAACACATTTCAATATAATCATGCTAAGAACTAGTTGTTGCTATACTGTAGCTGTTTAAATTGTACCTGCAATTCAAACTGGTAACACTGGGAAGAACTCAGAAGAAAAAACATTCTACATAACTGAAAAGGTATGATGAGGAAATATAAGACTGAAACCAACAAAATGCTGAATCATCAGCACCTAATGAATTTCAAGATGATAGTAGAATTTGATGATCAACAGTGTCAGATGCCATACAAAAAAAATCCAACAGCATCAATACTGATGATTGATGGTTTGCCATCACCAACTCATTCAGAAACTGAGCCGGAACCAACTCTGAAATGATCTACATGAAACTCTGATTAAAATGAATTGAGGAGATTATTTATTGGCAAATAAGGAAGAAATTGAGAGAGAATAAAACAATAATCTCAGACAAAAACCAAAGAGAAAACATTAGATCAAAACTGGAACAAAGCCTTCAATGCATCTTTTTTTTAAACAACATGAAGAAGTAGTATACTTCTAAAAATATTTTCACTAGCATGACTTCATTACTTGGAGAAAACAGAAATCTCACTGTGGAACAATTTAAAATTATAGAAAAAGTCCATCAGCCCTACATGGGGAAAAAGTCTGGAACATTTCAATGTAAAGCAAAAAATCTCTCCCAAAGTCTTCAAATGTAAGCAAAGAACTTTTGATAGTAATCACTAGCAGCAGAGACATTCACAGAAACCATTGCTTTAGTTAAAAATGCGCACCTTTTGTAGGTGCATGTGACAATATCATGTTATAAAAGGAAAAGAATCATGCATTATTCTCAGCCTCATTAAGTAGCTCAGTAGCTCAAATGAATTCTACAGGAAGACTAAAACTACTTTTATTAAGATTGGTTATAAGAATAGACTCTTGCAGGTCTGATCATGCTGTGCCTCCTCCTCTATCTTACAGCTTGGTGAATTCCCAGTTGGCTTCGAGCAAGCAAAATCAATGGGAGAAGCGGGATTAATGACTGCATGAGTCACTTAACAGTTGCAGTGATTTGCTTAAAAACTGTAATAAAAAATATTGTAAAATTGGGCATGATTCACTAAACAACCCTCTTTCTTAGCAATGGAAAATTTGGTCACAATTGCAGCCATAAGTCAAGGACTACATGTGTGATTTTCATCTCCAATCTAATACATCTCTCATCATTAATTTGAGGTACTGTCTCTTGCCAGTCACCCACACCCAATCCATCAGAGCGGGGAGGGAATGTTGCGGGTCCCATCCCCTAGGGAGATATACCTGGTAGGACCAAAAGAAGGGCCTTCTCCATGGTGGCCCCCTTTCTCTGGACCATCATTCCCCCAGAAATTAGAATGGCCCCCACTCTAATACTCTTCTGGAAGGTGCCAGTGGGCCTGGGACCCAGAGTGGGATGGAGCCCATTAAATGGCTTGTGTGATCTGTTGTCAATGTGGTGGAGAGTGATTTTATGTTATTATATTATATTAATTTATTTGATTCTTTTTTATTAGTTTTATTGTTTTAAATAAGGTTTTATATTCTGTAAGCCCCCTTGAGTTGCCATGTGTGAATAGGCGGCAATATAAATTCAATAAATAAATACATAAATAAATTTAATTATATTCATTGGGATGACCAAACAAATGAATTATCAATTTGCAGTGGTTGGTGCTACGAAAAGCCTAGGCTTATGTGATAGAAGAAAAGAAAAGCAGTGGAGTTATTTCATCGCTGCATCACAATATATCACAATAAATTTGATGGCACTGTGGTATGCACAGGTGCTGACAACACTGATCTAGATTCAAAACCATCAGCCCTCTAAATAACAATTTCCGATAAAGCCAATGGACTTTTGTTAGGGCCTTTTAAAAGACAATTTTTATGCATTCAGACTGAATTTCACCCATTGGTACAACCTGTTTCCTCAGATAAGTCTCTATGCTATTTCAAATCAGACAGAAATTCCATTATGATGTTGCCGCAAGGAGAATATTTTTTTATCCACTCTGTAAACCTTATTGACAATTGTTCACGCTTAAGCTTTATTTTCCCCCTTCATTCACCAAGACAATACTTTGCTTTATGAATAATTCCACTGAATATGAAGGATACATGGAAAAGTTGTATCAAAGGTTTGGGCTTTGAAATGTTAATAACACAACTTGCATAATTTGACTGTCTAATACCCTTAAAGCAGAGTGCAGAACCTGTGTCCTCCAGGATTTTGCAGCATGGCCAATAGTGAAGGTTGCTTAGAGTTCACCAATATCCAGAAGGCCCAAACATTTCATCCTTACATGATTTCATTATTTTAAAATCTACTTTGATACCTCAACTACTTTAATCAAGTTTCCTTCGGTTGATGCTAAACCATAGGTATCCCTTTGTAGCTCTGTGACAGTCCAAGTCTAACAAATTTGAAACCACTGGATTGCTAAAATAGCTATTCCATTTACCTTTTTGCAAATACACCAGCATGTCTGATAGGAAGCCTACTGATTCCTTGGTCACTCTTCTCTGGTAATCACAGAAACACTCACACATCCACACCAGTGGTGGGTTACAACCGGTACACCCCGGTATGGGCATACCAGTGCCTGCTGGGAGCACCAGGTACCGTTCCAGTACTGTGCTCCGGAAGACCCACTCGCCCACCCACACTCCTTACCGGTATTTGAGGCTTTTGGGGCTTCCGCGCATGGCGCGTACGGCGCCTGCACGATGGGCAGGCAGTAACTATCCAGAACCCACCACTCTCTCTCACACACACACATACACACACACAAATAATTCTTCTTGTGCACTATATGTTGTTGCTCACTAGCAGGGAGAGAAACACCTGTCAAAGTCGTCTATCTTCCTGTGTTTTCCTGATACACTTGTTTGTTTCTGGAGCCTTTTACAATCTCACTGGACCATCTAAAACACAGTTGAACTAGGAGCCTCTGTAACTTTGCTAGTCTAGAGCATTTTATCACAGTATATGGCTATAGCTCCGTCAGCTTTACGATCTGGGTTGTATTTATTTTTTCCTTCTTTACCTCCACTGTCCTGTTTTATCTTTCCTCTAATAAATCTCTACTTCTAATTGGATTTGTGGAATGAAATGGATTTCTTTACCTTTAAGAGGTCAATCCATCTATGTAACTAGATTGCTTGTTCATATAACAGTTTAAAGTGAGATGGGTGGAAGCAGGCTGGATTGATTTCACTTCCAGGCATCTTAACCATCTCATATTCTGGAAGAGAGGCTTCTAGTGTCTGGGGTGGGTGGCGGCAACACTTCTGTGTGGCAAGGAAAGTAAAAGACAGAGACAAGAGAATCCCATCTTTAATTACAAGCTCTATGCCAAAAGCCATGGTAACTGGAAATACATCTTCCTTTCTTTTAGGTACCAAAGTGGTGTCATCTGAATGTCGTCAATTGTTGTTTCAGTTTTCTAGTTTGATTCCAACTTTCAAACCCTGTAATCCGACCATTTTAAAATCATATTTACTGCTTGAATAGATACATTTGTTTTTGTCTCAGTCCTTTCCCTATTTTGAACCACCCTTTTCCCTCTAAATTCAGTTCCTGCAATACTTTTTCCTTCATTATAAGTGTTCAGAAGAATAATCAAGTGTTCTGGCATGCCCATTAAACCGCAGTACATTCTCCATTTCAGAATGTTCTACGTAATATAACACTCCCTGTAGTGAATTAAGTGAAGGTAAATCTCTTATTATATTCTCTTCCCCTAATCATTACCCACCTTGGTTTACTTGACTTATCTCATGTTCCACTACATTTTATGAAACTTCGCTATTCATCTGGCATTTTTTTCTCCACGTACACAGCTTTTTTTTCATCAGTTATTAAGCAAAACTTTGTATAAGAAATGACTGTATTTTTTTTAATGCACACCTTGTTTGATATAGAACCAACAATCTTTTCTAATCTCTGTGCTACAAAATCTTGTTCTGTATTTGTTGACACAGAGCTGTTGGCACTTAAACTGCACCTTCTCCAACAGCTTTAAGCAATTCAGTACATATTTCATCTGATACTTTCCTATCAGTTTTCATCCTTTGTCTTTCCATGCATATAGTACATTTAGAACTTTCCCCCACTTTCCCTTCACAATTCTCTTACCTCTTTTGTAGCTCCTCAGCTTTTCTTTTACATATATTAGGCATACTGAGGGATTATGGGCAGGAAAACATTAATGTGCTATCATGTTATTCTTGAGTCAAGAGGAAAGGAGATTGACATAAACCACACTGCCTCAGCCACAAAGCTAGGTAGTATTGCTGCCCTCAGACCAATCTGGGTGTCAATTTGTAAAGCGTTGCCATGACTATTATCAGGTTGATATTGGAGGGAGGATTCCATGCATACCTTCAGCCAGAGTTGGATCTCATATTTCTACTTCCTAGTTGGTGGATATGATTTATGACACAGACAAAAGGGAGGGGATAGAGGAGTAAAGTTCAAACACAATTAAGCAGGAATCAGTTTCAGCTCCGCAGAAGAACATGCCGGAATGTTGATCCTAATAAATGAATGGATTTCTTTTGAACTTTGTCTCGAGGCTCGTAAATTAATTAGGTCATCTTCTGGGAACTTCACACTGGGTTTTCAGCAATTGGTAGATTCTTAAATTTGTGGCCTGGCAGTGTTAAGTTCAGGAGTCATTTCCATAGTCATTTTTTTTATTCACTTAATCATGTTTATTCAGGGCAGTCTGATAGACTTATATTAGTCTATTCAGCTTGTTATTATTGTAGCCCCTCTGTTCTGAATTGAACAGCCTGGCTTCCACACCACAGTCTGAGTGCATTCTTCTTCTTTTTTGGAGCTCAAAGAAATAGCTGTTGCCATGATATCTGACCTTAGCCCTTAGCACAGTGAGTTACTATGGCAATAACTAAAGAGTCTGTTATCAGTTGCAAACATACATCTTTCACTCCCTCACTCAAATGCTAGGAATTCCCCAACAAAGTTCTTCTTTATGGCTGAATAACAACAAGCCAGGAAGAACCAAAGAGAAAATAACTGAGACCTGAATGCTTTATTTAGAACTTCCAAACAATAATAAAGCAAGGTAGAACTACAAAACATGAGCTCTTACATTTGCCCCATATAAACATTAAAACCCAAATGAGACATTATTAAGGTATAGATCCCAGTAGGCTGGCTACGTCTACTGGAGAACCAGCACCAGATAGGCGACAGAAGGAGAGGGCAAACACCATTTCACACCGCAGGTTTATAAACAAGCAAACAGTAGACCCATCTAAGCAAACCCAACTCCTAAATTAATAAACATTATTCAATTAATTCATGGTGCAAATCATACAATTTTAATGTAGAATTCAAAGAATACACTGGAGAATAGGAAATATAGGAAACTCCCTTCAGAACTTAACAGTCAGCCCAAGGGTTTAAGCATTATTTTTTATTATTTACATAGCCTTGATTTTCATAATTTACTGCCTACTTCTTTTGACAGTGCTATCAGTCCCTCAGGAGATGGATTACACTATGAAATGATTTCATATATCGTGCCATCTAGAGCTTGTCCAAATTACAGCCGTTTGGAATAAAAGTAGTGCTACAGTTCTTGGACTGAAGACCAGCAAGTACAGTTTTATATATTCTCCCAGCAAAATTGCTACTGGTAGTCTTCTTCCCTGCCCAAGGCAAACTGACTTTTCTAGCAGTGGCCTCGCTTTGCTGTGACCCAGTTCCGGGCAGTCTCTGTAGGAGAAGAAATGAGAATGCAGCGAAACTTCTCTGAAGAGCTTAGAAAAGAAAAAGAAACTCTCACACCTGGTGATGCTGACTGTAGTTCTTTGTGGAAAATGCCAAGAGCAATTTTTTTTCAGGCTGAATGGGTGGACAAGGAGAGAAGCAGAAATTCCAGGTAAGTCTGTATACTGACTTATACTGTATTTCTGGTTGCAAAATCAGTTCAAAAAAGTCCAGGATTGTGGCTTAGAGACATAGTAACTTTTAGCCAGTTTGCAAATCCTTCTTTGGCTTATTGAATAGATTTCCATAGGGCTTACTGCATAAAATAATAATTTGGTTCAATAAACTATGAGGTGCATATATCATCTAGGCTTGCAATTGGTGAACTTCAATAGTATGCATATGTATGCACATTATATTCATGCTGATCGAGGATGTTGCCAATACACAAAGAATTCTCTTTGCAATTATCCTACTCATGTCTATTTTGAGTATCATTTCCCCCACTTCTTATGTAATAAAAAGTTTTAAAGTATCTCCCATCTTAGTTCTTTTTCCCCCTAAACCATCTTATTTAAGGTGTGTTCATTTCTGCTTTGACTATTACAAGTTGTCCATGGGTCATTCCTTTCAGATTCCATATTTTTGTCTTTGTGAATCAAGCAACTCATATTTCAGTAGTGGCACTGAAATACGAGTGGCCAGATTTCTTTCAGTGTTAGTCCAAAAAAATCTTCACATCCAGAACTATCATTGAAAGTCTGAAAGTTCTTTAGTAACTTGAGTAGTGCCTTTTTGACCTAAGTAGGAGAATCATCTGGTTCTCAGGCCTGCATGTTTTGTTAAACAACAATATGATTTGCCATTACTTTCTTCTGGACTTGATGTTGGATTATGACTGGCGGGGTGGGGGGGTGTAAGGGAGAAGGGCAGCTTTCTGTATTTCAGCAAAAGCCCACCTACCCTCATCCTTACTACATTACTTTTAGGTTATCACGGTCTTCTTTGACATTACCAGCAGGAGTCTAACAGATATTTCTACTGATGTCACTCTCAAGTTGACATCATTGCCACTTGAAGGCGACAATGATGTCACTTGCAGTTGGTGCCCCAATACTGGAAATTTTCAAGAAGAGAATAGACAAACATTTGAGTGAAATGGTATAGTGTCTCCTGCTCAAACAGGGAGGTTGGACTAGGTGTACTTCAAAGTTCCTTCCAACTAGTCTATTCCACTCTATTCCATTCCATTCCATTCCATTCCATTCCATTCCATTCCATTCTACTCTATCCTACTCTACTCTCATTGAAACTACTGAAGTTTCCCATCATAATAGGATACACTTTGAACGTCAAACTTTATTACAATCTTTGATCATGTGAGGTTAATAATCCCTTGGGAAGACCAGCACTGAAATGACTTTTATGCTGCATTTCAATTGCTATTTTTCATTGCTCCAAGGGGTCATACCTAGTTTGGGCAATGAAACATCTGCAAGAAAACAAGCAAGCTCAGAGAGCACCAAGAACCCCTCACATCAACCCTGAGCTACAAACATTCTCTTTTATTAACTTCATTGCTCCATATTGCAATTTAAATTTTTTAACTTGTAAAACATCCAAAGCCTATTTAATTATTTATTTTTAAAATTTATTGGCCTCCCATCATAACTCTGGGTGGCAATAAATTGTTGAAGAGTGACTAATTAAATTTAATAAACCAGATCAAGTATTTAAATGAAGCTAATTATATTACAGTTAATATGCATGCCAATGATACCTGTATGCTTTGTATCTGTAGTCAATTCTTTCCGCCACTCTTCATCATTCTTTAACTAATTTGCTCATTTTTTTCTGTGCACTCTGACCTACTTCATCTTCTTTACTTTTTTGCCATTGTTCACTCAACCTTTAAAAATATTTTAGAGGGGAAAAGGGCCTTCTTTATACTAAATGGCCTTTTACCAGTGTTTGAAGAGAAGCCAATTAGTAGCTAAAAATGGCTATGTGAACAAAATGCTGCTGAACTGAATGGATATCATCAGTCATTGTATTGTCATCATTCCCAGTACTGCCTGAGCTAATTTTTATCAGCTTTCCATATGCCTAATTTTAGAGGAAAAACTGGTTATCATTAGACATGTGTTCCATCTCACAACAAAAGTAAGGAGTCAGATCTGCACAAACATTCATCAAAGATTCCAAGAATGTTTAGTTCATTGGGCTGATCAATTTTAAAACAGAGCTGAGATATTAGATTTGACCAAAGAATAAGAATCAGGTCTCTATGTAATCTGCAGATGGAGGATTCCAGTCTTTGTCACATATTGCTTTCTTAAATGGGTACTAAACCAATTATCTCAGCTATACATCATCCAGCATGATGTTTGGTGGTCACGGTGGTAGTTTAATTATATTTATGGACTAGAGATTATCCACTCCTATTTTGAATTTACTCTCACTCCAACTCTTGCAATAAGTAGGATTCAAGCTTAAATAGGTCTAGTTCCCCCACCAACCATCATATGAAGATGTATGAAGCTGCCAACTGCAGATTGTACTATAATGGTGACCATTTTTCCTAAATGAGAGTCACCCAAAATAGATAAAAATAGACAATATGAGCACAGGATTCCAATGGGCATTTTAAAAAAAATGATACAGTGAAAAACTCATCTGTTAACATACTGGAAATGTTAACAAAGTTACACAATCAATTGCAAATTATAAGGTGGTATCACTTATTTTTTATTTGTTGTTAGTTCCAAAGGTGGATCCTTCAAAGGGAAGGAAGAAAATCTGGAAAGAACCAAATGTCCGGAGTCTCCGGACATCACTTACAAAGGAGATAACTAAAACAACAGCATCCAGAATGCTACAGCTAAAAAAGATGAACATTTTTCTCTGAGGGCGTAAGCTACTTAACAAGTTTGGAGAGCAGAGAGTGAAAACAGCAGCTTGCTACTGGAACAATTCAATCACAGAAAGTCAGTTAGGTTACCTCTAAACACTTTCTCTCAGCAGCCCGCTCAACTTCCTTATAAAACACAGTGAAATTAATTTTGCATTATTTCACTGCTGCATGGATGCTTAGCGTGCCTTTTCATATTTTGTATGTTATGCTTGTTTGATTCTAGTTTACTGTAGTGTTATTTCAATTATCAGCCACCAGACCTGAACATGCTACCAGATAGGAACTGTCAATTCTGAAGCGAACCTGGCTGAAGCCATCTTGTGCTGCTTCATAGTTGCCATAAAGCCTGAGAGAGGGAAGGCAGGAGGGGGGGCATAGATAGCCCAGCTAACAATCAAAATAAAATGTTTTCCTGTGGGAACCAAGGTCATGGTAACAAGCGGCTATTGAAAGAGGAGAGGAGCCTGCCAGTTGTATTCATTGGACAATGTGACCGGTGACAGGAGGGATTTTTACTCTTTTACTTAGAGTTGGTTTTACTTTAGAGTTGGTTTTCACCAGCTGTGCCAATATGATGCATCCAATAAACATGTTGTTTGAGGAATCAACCTGCCTCAGAGTTCTGTTTTCAATGGGTGCGTTACTCAGAGCGCTGACATTCAGCATTAAGAAAATCATCATTATATGTCTATTGGCTTTAATCATAAAAAGCTTAATGTGATTCCCCTCTTGAAATGAATCAGTTACAATACAAATATGCCTACTTGAAAGTAATATTTGTGGGGTTTAATTGCCATTGGTCCCATGGAAGCCTTAGATATTTAATCATAAAGCTTGTGATTGTGCAAGGATAAGTTAAAATATAAAAAAGCAAATTCTGGATTAATTCTAATAAATATGTAATCTGAACTTGATCCCCTGCACTCCAAAAAGAGTAGCGTTGCTTTGGGCAACATATACATTTAATAAATAAATAAGGTATCATATACACATGAAATGCTAGGCAGAGTACATAAGACTGCGCTATATACACACGAAGTGCTAGGCAAACTACATGAGAATATTCACCGAGAAAACAATATAAATACTATATCCAGGAAGAACTACTATTATTACAGATAACAGAATTTAGTTTAAATATATTTTACATAATTTCAGATTGTGTAACATGGTATACAGAACATTGTGCTACTGTATGCAAAGCACATAGACAAAGGATAATGTTCCAATAGCTTGGTCATGATTGACTGCCATTTGTCAGAAATGGTGTAGTGTCTCCTGCTTGGGTGGGGGTGGGGGCTGGATTAGATGACTTACAAGGTCCCTTCCAACTCTGTTAATATGTATCTATATCTGGTCAACATCTTGATTTTGTTGACACGCACACCCCACTCACCCACACAAACACACTTGCTCTGGAGTATTCTGAATCAGAAAAAATATAAAAGCTGTGAATTAGTTCATTTCAAAGACTTTGATATAAATGGCACACAGAAAGACTTTTTAAAGCCAGCTCTGCTATGATTCATAGAAATGTTCCATTTATTCAGCACATCCAGAAATGCCAATTTCCTTCCAAATGTCTGTATGCTTCCTTGGTACTTTTCTGGTTTAAGACAAAAGCTATGCTAGTGTTTGGGGAAGAATTAGGTTTGTTGGAAGACAAAGCCAACGTTTAAAGATCTGTATGAACTAATATTGAAAAGCTTTGGATGAAATGCAGCAGAGGGATAAGAAATCCAACAGAATGGACTGTATTCCTAGTGGGACGGATTTATTAGAGAACAAATGGCCTTGTAAGTTGAATAAATCACTTAACAGTTACCTAATGTACTTGTCCAAAGGATATGTTCAAGATTATAGGCCTTTTTTAATTAGCAGAGGAAGCAGTAAAATGTTTAGGTAGTTTTGGTCATTGCGTACATTTGTATTATAATCACATAAAGCAACTCTATATCCTAATCACAGCAGAGGTTGGGATCATATGCCAGCAGAGAGAAGGCTGTATACTAAATTTGCTCATGTGGAGTAGTGGGACAGAGGAAAATATACACACACCAAATAAATCAAATCAGAGCATTCAAATAGCAGAATTCTCTCATTCCTGGAAATGCCACATAGCCCACAAATTCAATTCTTTTTCTGCCATAGAAGCGAAGGGCAATGCATCTTGGCAATTAAAAAAATACTGAACGCATAGCATACAATTTGTTCTTGTTTTACCTGAGAGATATGAATGAGTCATGAGTTTTAGCTTGACATCCTGACATCACAGAGACCCTACAAGGACACCTAGAACACCAAGTAATACATATTTTGCTGAGGAAGGGACCTATGGAGATGTAATACAGCTGACAATACGAATCCTATTTTTAGTTTTTGCTGCTCATGTCATGGTAAATATAGATAGAACAGCAAACAGCATTTTTAATAGACCTGAACATCAACACAGCATCTCACAAGCCGTACTTATCTCTAATGGGGCAAACAATAATATAATCAGCAGAACTCTCTTCTTATCATTAAGTCATGGAGATAATAACAACCTTCTAATATTTGTCTGAATTTGGACTACGTGGGGTAACAGAGTATGCCTACCATTCTATGATTTTATGGGTACTGAAAACATGGGCATGAAGGCTGCCTATTTAATGACAGGACCTTTATCTATCTATCTATCTATCTATCTATCTATCTATCTATCTATCTATCTATCTATCTATCTATCTACCATCTATCTAATGTTTGTTTGCATATAAGCTTTCAATGTTAAGAAGCCAGATTGGAATCTATAGGCAAGATCTGCTCTTATTCCTTCAAACATACATTCTGCTTTACAGCCAAAAAAAACCAAAAACATCTGTACAATACTGTTAGCATTCATTGATAAGAATCCAAGTTTTAAAAAAATGAGGTGTGTAAAACTTTCATCAAAAAGTACTCAGACAATTGCTTCAGAATAAAAAAATGTAACTATGTTATCACAGAATTGATCCATATCAAAACAAAGGTCAGCCTATATGAAATGTATGTTTACATGTATGTAAACCAGAAACATTGATTGGTCTAAGAATACAAATATGTTTATTTAATGGAATATATTTATGTTCATAAAGAGATTTTTCTCTTATAGACCAGTTTCTCCTGCCCATCAAAGAGAATAACTTCTGGAAGATGGTGCTATATAACATTTATGATATTCTATGATATTCTAATATTCAAGGTTCTTCATTTTTCTTTATTTTTTTTAAAGAAAAATACATTAGGTATAAGTATTTTTGGGGTTTTGAATCCATGGAGTTCTTTTTTTAAAAAACTAAGCAATTTACTCCTAAAAATATTTTAATCCCACATACAAAAAATGTATCTTCAGTGTGTTTTTTATTGGATTGTGACTTTGCAAAAGCTACTGTTCTGAGCTAAACCCTATCTGTGCCCTGTCTATAATTCAATTCCTACTATGAAACCACAACTTGATTAAAAACTCTGATAGAAATTATACTAACTGAATTTTGATTCTTAAAGCATTTTGAAAAATCTTATGCTCTTCCGACATTGTCCATAAACCCACCATTTGGCCAGACTCAATCCATACATGAAAAAACATAATTATTGTTTGCTACATCCCTTTTCTTAGCAACTCCTCTTCTCTTTAATTGGCCGCAGATCCTTTTTTTTTTTAACATTCTGGGTGTTTCTGTACCATACTGTTTTCATTCTCCATTTAAACAATAACCGGTTTGAAGCCAACCTGACATTGTCTTCATTTCTGACAGTTTTCAAGACACTAAAAATTGAGAGGAAACCTTGTGAGTCAATTATTTGGCTCTGACCAGTAGGGGAGACAGAAATGTAACTCAGTTAGTGTTCTTCTTCAAGCCCTGGAAATAATGAAATCTCTCCCCCAAATGCTCCACACAAAAGATAACTGAAAGAATTTGCTAGCATTTTTCTACCACCTCCACCCCACTCTCTGGCAACACAGACATTACAACAACAACAAAAAGCAGCTTGATATCTCTTGCGATATCTTTTCTACCAATTAATCAAACATTAGGAATACTAACAATATGAGGTTTTTTTCTGCTATTTCTTTACTGAAACATTTCCAGTGAGATGATTTACAATACATATAGGCAGGTTGACTAAACAGTACAATATGCTTAATCAACCTGTTATAATAATAATCTACTGCTACACCAATGTTTGTCAACCTCAGCAACTTTAAAATGTGTGGACCTCAAACATGGGAAATTCTGGAAGATGAATTCCACACATCTTAAGGTAGCTGAGGTTGAAAAACATTGTACTATGCAATGTCATTTCTCAAATAAAATGTTCAGGGGTGGGGTGGATAGACAAAACAGAGCTCTCTTCCTGAGGTAATAGGTCATGGGAATAATTGCATCAATTTAAAAACATTCAAAGCAGGCCAAATGAATGCTGGATATATAGCAATAGCAATTTAAATATATATGTCACCTCCTAGCATTTTACAGCATTCTCTGGGCGGTTTACAATGTAGAAAGATTATTTGATCTCCCTTCCCCCACAAAAAATCTGGGTCCTCATTTTACCCACCTCTGAAGGATGGAAGGCTGAGTCAACCCTGACCCCCATCAGGATTGAACTCCAGGCCGTGGCAGAGTTAGCCTGCAATACTGCACTTTAACCACTGTGCCACTAGGGCTCTCTAGATTCTAAATCAATTTAATTAAATTGCAGACTAGTGTATATTTGGTCATTTCAGAACAGTAATTTAAGCCCTTGCTATGAAGTAGGAACTGTGGATCCTTCGGTCCACTGTTCCCTCTGAAGGATCATTGAAAGGAATGCTACATTGGCTAAAGTTCAAGAATAATGAGGCAAAAGCTACATGGTAGATTATATATGGAAAGACGGATTCAAATATAATTTGGAAACAAATTAGTTCAGCTGTTCAGCAGAACAGAAAAAAGAAAAACTAAAGATCTAGAGCTGATCCTGAAGCAAGTTATAGGGCAGCATGGGGTGGTGTTTGCTTTATACCAAATGAATCATGGACACTGTTTTAAAATAAAATCAGAATGTAAAGAAAAGCAAATTGAAAACCTGCAGTATTGATTTTATTCATCTTGGTTTGTTTCATCATGTAACATTACTTTGTGTTTAAAGCTACAAAGACAATGGGCACTTAATGAAACACTATGAACTACCTATCTCCATGATACTCTATTCTGGTGCAAGATCAACTTTATTTTATTTCAGGAGACAGCAAAGAAAAACATCACTGATTCTTTGAGTACCAAAGGAAATTGGTTCAATATACAACACATATTGTTCATTTAGAAAACACCACAATATGCAGTAGAAGTATCTCCTAGGCTAAAAGCTTTAAACAAATATGAGAATATAAGTGAGCACCTATCTACCCTAGACGAGTTCAAATCACCAGGACCGGACAGATTACACCACAGGTTTCTGAAGGAACTGGCAGATGGGATCTCAGAACCACTGAACTATATCTTTCAGAGATCCTGGAGCATCAGGGAACTGTCAGAGGACTGGAAAAGAGCTAATGTGGTTCCCATCTTCAAAAAAGGGAAAAAAATAGATCCGGGAAACTATAGTCCTATCAGCCTGAGCTCAATACCAGGAAAGATTCTGGAAAAGAAAATCAAGCAACAAGTTAGCGAACACCTAGAAGTAAACAAAGTAATAGCCAAAAGCCAACATGGGTTTGTCAAAAACAGATCATGCCAGACTAATCTTATTGCATTCTTTGACAAAGTGACAAAATTAGTGGACCAGAGGAATGACGTCAATATAGTTTACTTGGACTTCAGTAAGGCATTTGATAAGGTAGACCATAACCTATTACTAGATAAAGTAGAAGAATGTGGGCTGGACAGCATCACCACCAGATGGATTCATAACTGGCTGACCAACTGCACTCAACGTGTAGTCCTCAATGGAACTGTATCTACGTGGAGGGAAGTATGCAGTGGAGTATCCCAAGGCTCTGTTTTAGGTCCAGTACTCTTCAACATCTTCATCAATGATTTGGATGAGGGAATAAATGGGGAACTCATCAAATTTGCAGATGACACCAAACTGGCAGGAATAGCCAACACTCCAGAAGACAGGCTTAAGATACAGAAGGATCTTGACAAACTTGAACATTGGGTACTATCCAGGGGTGGGTTTCTCACCCCATTCCAACCGGTTTGGTTGGAACGGGGCCGGCGGCATCCTCATGCACGCGTGCGGTGCATGCATGCGTACTAGCATCTGTGCAATGCTCCAGCTGCTCCTGGAGGATCGCGCAGGCGCTGTATGCGTCCTGTGCAAGCGTGGAAGCATAGAACTCATCAAAACCGGGCAAGGAGCACGGGCGGGCGGGTGGGCCCGTCGCCGTTCCCGTAAGTTACTTACTTCTGGGTTCGCCGACCAACCAGTTCACAGGGACCGCCGCGAACCAGTTGAAACCCACCCTTGGTACTATCTAATAAAATGAAATTCAATGGTGAAAAGATTAAGATTCTCATTTAGGCAAGAAAAACAAAATGCACAGATACAGTATAGGTGGTACCTTGCTCAATAGTAGTAACTGTGAGAGGGATCTTGGAGTCCTAGTGGACAACCATTTAAATATGAGCCAGCAGTGTGCAGCAGCTGCCAAAAAAGCCAACACAGTTCTAGGGTACATAAACAGAGGGATAGGATCAAGATCATGTGAAGTGTTAATACCACTTTATAATGCCTTGGTAAGGCCACACTTGGAATACTGCATTCAGTTTTGGTCACCACAATGTAGAAAAGATGTGGAGACTCTAGAAAGAGTGCAGAGAAGAGCAACAAAGATGATTAGGGGACTGGAGACTAAAACATATGAAGAAAGGTTGCAGGAACTGGGTATGTCTAGTTTAATGAAAAGAAAGACTAGGGGAGACATGATAGCAGTGTTCCAATATCTCAGGGGTTGCCACAAAGAAGAGAGAGTCAAACTATTTTCCAAGGCACCTGAAGGGAAAACAAGAAGCAATGGGTGGAAACTAATCAAGGAGAGAAGCAACTTAGAACTGAGGAGATTTTTCCTGACAGTTAGAACAATTAATCAGTGGAACAGCTTCCAGAAGTTGTGAATGCCCCAACATGGAAGTATTTAAGAAGATGTTGGATAGCCATTTGTCTGGAATGGTATAGGGTTTCCTGCCTAGGCAGGGGGTTGGACTAGAAGACCTCCAAGGTCCCTTCCAACTCTGCTATTGTATTGTATAGTAATATCTCATAATAGATTAAAACTAACTAACCTGAAGTTACATTTAACTTTCATTAATGTATGAGAGTTATGGCTACAGAAATCTGGAAGTCCACTAGATCACACTAATGAGATTACAGCCATCTCAAGGTCATTTTTGTAATCTAACTCTTGCTTGCTAATGGGAATTACCTGGAAATCAAATGTCAGACCTCCCTTATTACAAATTTCAATCCTTCTATAAAACAAAGAGTAAAATCGTTTATAGCTAAATCTCTTTTTTTAAGGAAAGAGGCCTAGCTTCTTTTAATCCAAAGTTTCATAGCTCTTATATTTCAATTCCCACATTAATGACATTAAATGTATCATTTGATTTTTTTCATAAAAACAACACCCTAAAAATAACATTTAAAATAGAGAGTTTCTCCTACCGTGTTGTTGATGTATTGGTTTAGAGTCCTTCTCTTCCCTAAACTCTTACTGTTATAATAGGTTATTGATTCTTTCTTCAAGAAGTTCAGCATTCCTGGGATACAAAATTAATTGAAAACCCAGACATGTTAAGTATGTGTTTAATTACATATTGCAAAGCTTATTAAATCTTTTTGATATTAAGCTTGCATTCCTGTCCATTTTTCTAATCCCTCCCAGAGACAATTTGATTTCAAGATCTAGATAGCTAACAAGCATCGTGTTTGCTGAGGTTTGGTCTTCCTCTAACTCCTGTGTTTCCTAGGAGAGCAATTTGATGAAATATGTTGTGCATTCTCCACACTACTGGCTGCCAAGTCCATCAGCTGCTACTGGGAGAAACATATGTTGCCCAAGGTTGACATATTCTTCTTTATATGTCCCTTTTAGAGTATAGCATGTCCTCTATTTACATTAGGTTGTCTCTGTGATGTAATGAAAGTCACAAGAGAAATGAAATAAGCAGAATTTGGTGAAGTTCTTTTCCTTTCACAGACTTCATTGTGCTGCTTATTTGACTTATTAGATTAATGTTTTGGGAAGAAAAGGCAAAACAACAGATTCAGTAAAAGGTTCCCTCATTATTGTTTTGCTTTCCAGATTACTGAAAATTGTTCTTACAGGCTAGATATTCTCAATCCTGACTGTGCAACAGACAACAAAGCAGCTTACTCAGCAGACGTGAGGCATTGGTTTTAAGTAAAGGAGAGAATTTTTCAGTTGTGCCAGCAGTAGTGCCTACAGAGGATATAATTTCAAATATTCATAATCTTCTTAATGATGCCACTGAAAAAATTAGACACAAGATGCTCAGAAATTTAAAGAGGTCTTGCCCCCCTGCCAGTAATTTGACAATGGGAGAAATTGTCTTAATGTGCCTTAAAGAACTGTAATGCAGAAGAGAATATTCTGATAGCACATAAGGGAAATGCTACAGTGGTTATGAACACAAAAGACTATCACATCAAGATCCAGGACTTCTTACACTGGTTTATAACAACCAGCTTACAAAAAAATTTAAATGTGACTCAACAACTTTTTTATGAAAATTAAATTATCTCATCATTTAATGAATCTGAGATGCATACAAGCCTCAGCAAGATGGAAACTTAGCCAACATGTCTACGTGGGTTACCAAAGATCCTGGATGATTTTTTCCCCATTATTTCAATTTTGAGTGCCGTTCGTTCTCCTATGTATTTCCAAGTTATGCTTTTGCAACCTTACACCAGAGTTTTGTCAAAGATTCAATCCATTTCATTGAAAAACAAGCTCAACTTTAGACAGAGTGATAGATTAATCAGTTCTGATGTGAAATCTTTTTTTTTTACCAACAGACTAATTAAGGAAATGTCATAATAAGGAAATCTTCTCCAAGAACATTATTAAGTTATTAACTGTCACTGATTTCCAGTGGAACAACTAATTCTTTGAACAAATTGAAAGGTTTGCCATGGGCAGCCCACTGAGTCCCACATGGCACAACCAATTCCTACATGGACAAATTTGAACAACAGGCACTGGATGCTGCAGCTTTAAAACCATGTGTTTTGTTTGGTATGTGGATGACACAGTTGCAATCTGGAATTAAAAAATGAAATGAGTATCCAAATCGTGTACAACCAAATATTTCATTTACAATAGAAAAGGAAAAAGAAGGCCAGATTGCATTTTTTTTACGCTTCCATCATTAAAACAAGAAACCATAAACCAAGATACACTGCACAGCATACTGGATACCATTGGTCATTATTCTTATCAAAAGTCTACCCATCCTCCCTGCCAGAAGGAAAAGTACCATTGAAACCCTCATGGACAGTGCTAGACTTCTGTAATATTTCAGACTTGTGAGTCTGAAAGATTATCAAATGAGTTGAGATGCCTTGACAGGCTAATGGTTACTCTGTCAGTGAGATCAGACAGATGATACAGTCCAGCAATCAAAATAACATTACATATAAATATTAGGACAAATCATAAAGGTGTACCTCCCTTACATTGAGAAGGTTACAGACCAAACTGGAAAATTACTGGAGAAGCACAATTTAAAAACCTATTTACAACCAAAGAGAAAAATTTAAGGGTTGCAGAAGTCCTTTCTCATACTTGACTAAAATCACATAATAGATACCGCAGGCTAGGACAATGTGAAAAGCCAGTGGCAGTTGAACATGTGTTGCTATACAATAGGTACAAAATTAAGTTTAAAGACAAACAACTTCTAGCAGTCATGTCAAATCTTCATTCATAACTACGTAGAGAAGCTATTGAGGTTTGTAAACATCCCAATAGCTTTAACAAGAAGGAAAAGGGAGCATGGAGGCTCATGTTGTTAAGATGCTGGTTTGGAAGTCAGCAAGCCCATATTTGAGACTTGGATGCTGCCATGGGGTGGGGTGAGCACTTGTCCTTCACTCTAGCTCCTGCTGGGGACATGAATGGAACCCCCAACTGGGCATTCCCTAGGCAACATTGATGTCAACCAGCTATTTTTTTTTCAATCCAGAAGCCCCTTGGTGCTTCTGTCCTGATTAGAAGAGAAGGAAGAGAATCTGAAGATTAACAAAGCCTATTTTCCAGTTTTATGTCACACCAAACAAAACTATCCTTTAATAACCACCACCATATAAAATCTACAGCAGTCTCATCTGTTCTACATTTCCTGTAAAGCCATAATGATAGAAAGCCATAAGAACAGAAATATGATACATAAAGTTTATTTGTTTGCAGTTTTCTTCATTTCTATGCCACTCATTCTTCTAACTGTGATGCCAGTGGAAAACCACCAATATTTATTGTCAGAAAGTTTGTTAGGGACTTCTCCCAAGTAAGTGGGAATGTTGAAATAGCTTAAATAAATAAATGTGTGTCTCTGTGTAGTACCTCTGTCTTCACTTAACAGATTTCCATGGAAGTCTCTATAGTGAACTGCCACAATACGTTTCAGCCAAGGTATTTAATAATTAATTTTGCCCTGGGCTTCTGGAAATGTTCGAGTGGTAAAAATAAATTGGGGGGGGGGGGGACAGAGAAAAATAAGAAAATATGTTGTTTTTTTCCTGATAGACTTTCATAAGAACACTTTCTCTTTATAAACTTTACAAATACATCAGAACAGTTGAGTGCTGTTTAAAACCATCTCTTATGTTTGAACACATCATCAAACATATTTTATGCCTGCAATTCTTATTTAAAGAAATAACTTCTTCAGCAACTTTCAGTCCTTCTAGGTAAACCGGTCAGGAAGCCGGACTGGTTGAACTAATTCTAATTTTTTGTAAAGTAACAGAATATTAGCACCATCTTGAAAAGGCAAACATTGTGCCACCACTTGATCCATTAGAGTGGGTCCTTCTTATGGGTTTTTTTCCTGACCATTAAGCTGCTGGGGTCTCCTGCCTCTCCTTTCTGATCATTTCCTTTGCAGAATATTTTCTCCTCTTTCCTCAAGGTCATCTACAAATTCCATTACAGTGACAGACTAGGGAGCTGGAAGTAAGGATAGCTTTATATTTCCTTCTCCTTTTCATTTTGTTGGACTTCAAGGAGAGGGATGACAAATTGAAGATGTCTCTGTAAAATGGAGCCAACAACCAAGGAAAAGGGCATGGAACTCGTGAGTAGATAAGAAGATGGGAGATTGTCCACATATGCCCCTGATGTCTGCTCCTAACAAGGAGACCGTAGGACAGGTTTGAAAGCCAGTAGATTGAAGAGATTCTCCCTCTTACTTTCTGCTGTAGCAAAATCTTTTAAAGCATAGTAAGTTCACATTCTCATTTTTCAATCTATTTCAGAAATTGACTTTTAACCATTTTAAAAATATTGTACACCTCTGAAATGGCAAATTTGAGAAGTTACAGAGTTTTATCTTCAACTTCAAATAAAAAATAAACTTAAGAATTTTTTTAAAAATTGGAATAAACAGCAAAGAGCTATGCAAAATTGTTAGCTAAGAAAATTATAAATGGCTTAAAGGTTCAAGGTTAAAATAAGACCTTTTTTAAAAAAAAAGTTCTGATAAAGCTTTATAGGCTTGATGTTTCATGGATTTGCTTATTGATAAGGGATGAGATGTGGGATGAAGAGATACCTGTTTGTAAACTTATAGGAAATTTGTTTATACCTGTTGTGATGAAGATTGGAAATTACTTTTTTATGTACAGGTAGGCCTTGACTTATGACCGCAACAATTCAAAATTACAATGGCATTGTAGAAGGGGACATATGACCAGTTCTCAAACTAATGGCCTTTACAGCATATCAACAGTAATACAATTGTGACCTCACTTCTTGGAAACTTTATGATGGATTGCCAAGTCCTCCATGATAATGTGATCACCTTTTGTAATCTTCCCTGCCAGCTTCCTCAGAAAATCAACAGGGAAGCTTTAGGGAAGGTGACAAACTGCCTTGTTTGTTTAGATGCCAAGGAGCATGGAACACTGTTACCATCCCACCATGTGGTACCTCTTTATCTACTCGCATTTTCATGTTTCAAAATGCTAGATGGGCAGGAGCTCAAGCAAGGATGGAAGGTCACATTGTCATGCAGCACTTGTGTCTGGGATGACAACTTTTCAACTGACAAGCTCAGTGTCTTTAACTGCTGAGCCATCATGCCCATCCCCATCCAATTTTGGGGCACAACACACATTATTTAAACTAACATTCTTTTAGAATTCTTTTTGGCAGTAATCAATAGGAATTTTACTCCTGTGAAAGAAAAGGTCCCTTTTATTTTTCTAGGCCTGTCCTTGGGCATGCACACATTTCTCACTAAGATACAGTTTGTTCCAGGAGCAAAATAATTACTTTGCTCTAGTCTCTATGTGATCTTGTTGCATTCCCATCACCTTTTTTCCTCCTTGGTTAGCTTTTCGTTCTGTCTCACCAAATTAGTCACTCTGGTATGATTTCACATTTGGCATGTGCTGCTTTGATTTTGGGGAAGCCAGCCAACTCAGATTGTCTACATAGTCTTTTAAAATCACCCCACTATGGGGAAACTGTTCAAATATAAAACAGGCACTGAACATGTGATGATCTTATGGATCAGACTTCAGTTTGATAATAATGTTGAGAATTCAGTTGTTCAGTGCATAAAATCTCACACCAATATCACTGATCAGGAATGCCTTATGTGGTAGTTGAATGTGTAAGTAGCTGTAAATATCCGTAGTAAAAATGGAGCCATTTTAAATGCACATTTTTCACAGTGGACAACCTAGGATTTTGAGAGGAAAAATCTGAGTGTCTTCATAACAGCAGTTATTATGAAGCTAGTTAATCTATTTATTGTGAAAATTATATTTGGGTCAAATCAGTTATGATAAAATAAATGGCTGATGGTATTGTGTGAAGGTGATTGATGCATTGAATTACTGGGTATGTGGAGCTTTCTCCTATGCAAGATGTGATGGGTTGAAATTCAATTAACTTTGGTTGGGCTGCCTGATAGTAGACCTGCTAATTTTGTTTTTTGCAATATTAATCTTTAATCACTTGGTTAGGAATGAATGTTATGAAGCAGGGGTGGGTTGCTACTGGCATTACTGCCGGTTCATCACACAAAATTCTATTTGCACACTCCACACGTGTGTGCATTTACACATAAACAGGTCTGTCCATGCGCAGAACATAAGAAAACGGGGGAAATTACCTTTCTGCAATGGAGAATGTTCTGCACATGCACAGATGCAAAAATAAAGATGGTGCCACTGACAATAGAACCAGTTTGAGTGCGTGGGCGGCCAAGGAGGTAATAACTCGGCCTAACCGGGCCAAACCGGTAGGAACCCACCTCTGTTATGAAATATCTTCCTTCTACATGCTGATTGAAGGATCAAATGTTTTAAAAAAAACAATTTAAGATGCTCTATGCTTGATATTTTTGCAAGAATTTAAGAACCTTTAGGGTTGTTTTTAATAGATTTGAGAGATTTCGTCTCTTTGGCTTTCTGGATCTGAACGCAACAGTAAATCATGGCTACCTGAATTTTAAAGTGCAACTAATAAGAATTTTTATTGCACACTAGAATAAAATAGTATCAAGCAGTTGAATGCCTGCTGTTAGCATGAAGGTGCATTTCCTTCTTATAGGCATGATGTTTTGCTTTTTCTTCTCACCTTTGCCACATTTCAAAGGATTCTTTGCTCTCTATTTCATGCCCTTGGGGTTGACTGATTGTTGGTATAACTGAATTCTCTGTCCTGACAACTCCTGGCTCTCAGCTGATTTTCCATCTCTCCTTCAATCCCATTGTCAAAGCTCTCTTATGTGTTACTGTGAACTTCTAAAGAACTAGATGAAGATATAAAGGGAGTCAGAGCTGAAATAAAACTCTCGTATCCTGCTGTGGTCAGTACTGTAAAAAGTGGCCTTACACCTGTGATCATTTCCTTTGATATCCTTGGAATCCTGGCCTTCCTGAATATTTTTAAAACAACTTATATTATTTTAAATGAAAACTAAATAAATGGGAAGCTAGCATGTCACAAAGCAAAGCATGGCCTTCATCCAATCTTCTACATATGTAAATTTCAACACACACAATTGTAGACCACCATTGCTGAAAATGTTGGCAGTTGATGTCCATATTTCTAGAGGGTGCCCAGGTTGGGAAGGGCTGCTGTAGCTTCCAAGAACACTTTTGCCCCATTGTAAGCCTGCTTAGAAAATTTAAAAATGAGACTACAGACCAGTGTTTTGTTTAGCAGAGTGTGCCAACTGTTCTGATAAATACTAAAGATAGCCCTGGCTGATACACAGCATCTTTTGTGGAGGGGACTACAACAGGTGATGATAACCTATGTGGTTTACCAGCTGAGAAATGAATGTTTCATTTTTGTCCCATCCCAGCATCTAATTTTTGAATTGGATGCTGGATGAACAAAAGCAGAGCAGGGTAAACAAATGATGCAACATCATGATTCCAATTCTGTAACTTAGTACACACAAGCAACATCATGCGCAGAACGTAAGAAAGCAGGGGAAAGAATGGAGGGAAGTCATGCTGCCATGCCATGCCCATTTTGTCATTTTGATGTGATTGTGTTTGGGAAAGGATATCTGTGAGAATAGAAAACCAGGTTCATAACTTCATCCCCAAAAGGCTGCATTTCTGTGTAGTAATAAATCATGCATTTTTACTCCATCACTTTTTCCTGGTTCCCTTTTTTCAAGGTGTCATTTTAATCGACATGATAGAGCAGACTCTGATGAGACTTCAATGTCTGAATTTGGTTTTGTACAGAAATATGATAAGTACGTTGTCTTTATCGTTTGTCCGTTCTTTCTTAAAGGAATTGACTCCTTGCTCTGGTTAAGCATTTGGGACTCTCATAAAATTCTATACAGTAAAGCAACGTCATGATTGAGTTAACAAGCATTTTGAATGGCAAGCTAATTCTTTTTTTCATATCCTTACTGGAAAAAGCTGATTATCTTCACTGTTCAGAAGTTTTATGGAAGCAAATTACAGTCAGATTTGTGTTGCTGAGCCACACGCTTGGGTAAAGGGCCCACGTTTTTTCTAGGCCACAAGCAGTGGAAACAGAACAGATCACTAAGGTGATACACTCAGGGGCTATGATGGATAATGGAATCTGTCACCCTCCGCAGAGGTATTTGTTTCTTCAACGACCAAAAAAACTAGGATAGAAAAGCAATTCATTTGCTCTTGAGGCCTGAGAGAAAAAGCTGATTATTGGTACAGGGAGAAGAGGAAATCAATGGAAAAGATGAGTAGAAAGCCAAACGAAAGAATGATGTGAAATAAAGGGGATAGAGAGAGCAATTTAATCCTTACTTGTTGAAAGTCATAAATGGTGACAGTGATTTAAGCAAGTAATTTAACTGTAAAATTTTGCCTTCTATGCGATGCCATTTCAGAAATATTCTTTTAATCAGTTATGAATACATGCAATCACCCAAAGCCTACTTACTGAACGCAAGGAAACGCTGGCAATAAATGCAATCTCAATGAGGCAAATTCAATGAAAGGCATGAGATATTCAAATCCAATACACTACAGAAAGAAGTGGGCAGATTCCCCTCAAAAGAAGTATTTGAATTTGAATTCTCATTGGGACATAAGATCAGAAAGGTTATTTCTATTTTCCCTGAGTATACGGGCTTTATTTTATTTCTTTTAAATATTACCCATCTCATCACTGAAGCAACTCAGGATGGCTTACAACAGGGGTGTCAAACTCAAGGCCCGGGGGCCGGATCTGCCCCATGGGGTGCTTAGATCTGAACCACAGGGCTGCCCTGGAAACAGCAAAGAACTGTCCCCCAGTGCCTCTGCCAGCAAAAATGGAGCTTGGGAGGGCTTTCCACAGCTCTGTTTTCACTGGTGGAGTATTGCAGGAGGCCATTGCAACCAAAAATAGAGTTTGGGAGCCCATTTTTGCTGGCAGAGTGCTTGGGCCACCACTGGTGCCCCTGACACGAGTGATGTTGAGCTGGCCATGCCCATTCTGGCCCCCTAGGTCAAACACAACTCTGATATGGCCATCAATAAAATAGAGTTTGACCTCCTTGACTTACAAAATGATAAAAAGACAATGTAAAATTATTACAATTAACAAAGATTAAATGGAGACTAAAAACCAAGAGGACAGGTGATATGAGGATGGAGACTTTCTCTCTTCCACATCACATGTGGGTGTAACCATCCCCCAGCAGAGAACACCCATTGGGCTCCTAGGCAGCCAGCAGAGTCAGGTTTAAAGGCTTTTCCAGAAAGCCGGAAGTATGGAGGCCAATCTCTCCTCAAGTGGAAGAATATTCCAGAGGGTGAGGCCACAGCAGAAAAGGCTCTTCTCCTGGACTCCGCCCACTGAAATTCTTTGACAGATGGAATCTGATGTAAGTCTCTTCTTCTGGAGAAAGTGAGATGGGCCAATCTTACTGGGGCAAGATGACTAGCTCAGATACTGGGGATCCATGCCATAAAGGACTTTGAAGGTGATAACCAACAGCTTGAAATGTACCCAGAAACAAACTAGCAACCAGTGCAGCTCACAGAACAGCCATATATTTAACTATATATTTGTCATAAAAATAAAGGAGAAATTGTTTGTTTCAAACTGTGAGACCAGCCTGATCCACAGAAATATCCATAGAACAAAAGAAGTAATATTGTGCTTTACTCTATAGTGTTTATATTTTTTCTTAGATTTTAATCCCATCTATACCATTTATACATAAAACATTTTTGGAGTGGATCTGAAAATTAATTCTCCAAAAGTTGCCAAAAAGCATAAGACTTGCAGGAAGGAAGTGTAAAAGCTGCTAAGATGATGTGAGATTATCTCTGGTTGTTGAATAGGGAGGTGCACACTGATGTCAATCAGGCCCAACTTGAAGGGTACAGTTGATGTTTGACAGTTTTATGTTTGGTCCATTTAAGGTAGGAGTAGATTGTGTGATACTTTCTAGAATTGCTGAAAAGCAGAAGTAGCTCCTACAGAGAACTCCACACTGTTCTGAATATATATGGATATTAAAAAGCCACATCAATTTGAATATGATTGTTCAGAATAACATTGATTAGTACTGCATATAAAAATGATCTTATACTAATTCAGCACTTCAAAAATCACTATTAAAATCAATTCAACATTCATTCATTAACAAAGACAGCCAGAATGAGAAATCATCAATTGGTATGAACAACCAACAAAAGTCTCTCTCTAATCTAAAAAAAATTCCAGATCTAAACTTTATATTAATTATTATATTAAGTCCATATGCAGAAAGGTCACTTATGCCTTACTTATCTCTTGAGTGGATTACTGCAATGCAGTCTACATGCAGCTGCCCTTAAAGACTATCCAGAAGCTGGATCCAGAATATCCATACTTCTGGGCACCCTGCAGTTTAACCAAATTACATCATTGCTGCAGAAGCTGGACTGGCTCTCAATATTTTCTGGGAGAAATTCAAGGTGCTGAGCCCTATATGATGCAGGCCTGGTTATTTACCACCCCTTTTTGAAATTATCTAATGCTGCACTAGGTCAAATAAGGTACATACACTCCAGATCACTTCCCTTAAATGCTCCTGTCTGATGGGACCATGGAGGCTTGCCTGTAGCTATCCCAGTCCTTTGGAATAGTCTCCTACCTAAGATTCAAAAGCTGCCTATCATTTTAGCCTTCTGGAAGGCTATAAACACTGTTTTGCTAAATAAGGGATGTGGTGAATCAGAAATTAATAGCTTGATTTGTCTGGTGCCTGGTGGTAAGGGTTGCTTTGTTTTTATTCTGTTGTTCTAATAGTTTGCTGTGAATCCATATATAGGAGAAGAGAAGGCAGAGCTTGGAGGCAGAGTCAAGCTAATAACCTGCCTAGAATCATTACATTCCCACAAACAGTCTAAGTCAGCGATGGCTAACCTTTTTTGGCTCACGTACAATAGGGGGGAGCGCAGGGGGGTTGTGCGTGGGCATGCTGCAACCATAATGCAATGCGTGACCCCTCCAGTGCACATGCATACACAAGAGGCACTCCCCCCATTTTTTCTATGCTTTGTTCATCCTCCCCAGGCTCCAGAGGCTTTACAGGAGCCTGGGGAGGGCGAAAACACAGTTCCACAGTGGCCTTCTGGAGGCTTCAGGGACCTTCCTCCAGAGGCTTCAGGGGAGCCTCCTGATGGTCCCTGAAGCCCCCAGAGGGCTTAAACTGACCCTACGAGCAAACTGGAAGTGGCTTCCGGTTTGCTTGTAGGGTCGTTTTTAGTCCTCCGGAGGCTTTATGGAAGTCTCCTGAAGGTCCCTGAAGCCTCTGGAGAGCTTAAACTGACCCTATGAGCAAACTAGAAGTCCTTTCCCCAACGTCCGGTTTGCCCATAGGGCCAGGGGTTTTGCGCTCCAGAGGCTTCAGGGAAGTTCCCAAAGCCTTCGGAGGGCCTCAGGGGGATGGGGGAGGCTCTTTTTGGCTTCCCCAGGCTCCTATAAAGCCTCTGGAGTTTGGGCAGGGTGAAAAATGGCTTTAAAAAAGGCTGAACTCAGCTGGCCAGCATGCACATGTGCGCTGACCAGCTGACAGGGCAATGCCTTGCGTGCCCTGACAAATGGCTCCGTGTGCTACCTGTGGCACGTGTGCCATAGGTTCGCCATCCCCAGTCTAAGTCCTCTTGAATTCTGTGACTCTTAACTAGGGTCCTGGTTCTTTTTGCCTGACATCACACAGTTTATTTAAACAAACAAAGAAAAAAATACAATTGAAAACAATTAGACCTGCACTGATGAAGTTACCTAGTTTGGGTGATGAAACATCTGCAAGAAAACAGTTAAGTTCAGAGAGCACCAAGGACCCCTCAAATGAAATTGATAGTTCCCCAGTTAAATTACATTGTGTATCAGACTTATTTTTTTAAAAAATCACTATTTTTGATGTTGATACATATTCCCAAAGCTTGGTCTGCCATTTTTCTACAGACAGAATTTTATTTGATTTCTAGTAAGAAACATAAAGGATAAGGACAACTGTTGTCATACACAACTCTAAATACTGCATAGAAATATAGGTAATTCAACCTTGAAGATTTGTTTCATTCTATAGTCAATTTTCATCCAAAATTGCTGAGCTTTACAACATTGCCACCAGATATTAAAAAAAACAACTGATCAAACCTGGTAACTGCATTTTCAGCATTTTCAAATGTAAATTATTTGTTTTGGCAATCAGCACTGGAATTTTATTCCAACGGTAAAATTTCTTGCACCAATTTAAGATTTCTTTAATATTCACGGTGAATTTGACATTTGGTCTTATATTGATATTCCCATAGTTGCAAATCAATTGTCCATTTGATCATACGATCTTTAACTTATTTGGTTTATAAATTGTATTTCAATAACAACCTTCAGTTAAGCTCCTAAAATGTTCCGAGTGTTGCACATATTTCAAAATCTCTCTACTGACTAAATTTTTTTGGTATGTTCATTGTCACAAAAATAAATATTTCAAATAAATTTGGGATTATTCTTTTTCTGTATTCATTCCATGCTTTTAAGACACTGTTTAGAATTCAATGATCTCTGAGTACACTTCTGTTTTAAGCCAATCAAAGATATTTAAGGAATCCTTCTGGGTATCCTGGTCTCTCAAGTGAAGTAACTCAGCAGTGAAATGATATCACCAAGCTTATAATAATTTTCAAAATGTGTGTGTGTGTGTGTGTGCATGTGTTTGTTCGTGTGTGTGTGCGTGCGCGCGTTTTGCATGCTTCACAGTGTTAACGCTTGCAGTGGTGCCAACTGACAGTCATAAATGGTGACAGTGATTTAAGCAAGTCATTTCACTGTAAAATGTTTCCTTCTGTGTGATGACATTTCAGAAATATACTTTTAATCAGTGCAGATGGGTGTGGAACTGCTGAAATGATAAAAAAGAAAAAGGTATACTTCCAAGTGGCTCAATACTCTCAAAGAGAGTGCTAATGACCAGATGATTGCAAGGAATATAAATCCTCCCATTCTCCACCATTTAGTCAGAACAGAAGCTTCTTAGATAAGAAATGAAATGTCTTCAAGAATCCCTCCCCCTCCCCCCCCCAAAAAGTCCAGTTCATTTGAAAAAGCATCTTTGGGACAACCGTGAATGGAATGATTAAGAATCTCCATAGACATATCAAGTTGTGTTTTGCAGTATTGTTAGAGCCTTATATGGTTGGTTTAGTTCTGAGCTACTGATGTCAATCCAGTTGCTGTGGTATATAAACACACATGGAGTAGAACATCTTAAATTGTGGTACTTTTACAGAGATTACATCCATTCTTTTTCCTCTGCACTCAGCTGTGCTTTCATTGAAGGCATTATTTAAATTATTTTTATGTATAATAAAAAGGGAAAATATTCTCTGTTAGCATCTCACCTGTGGGAAGAGCATTTTTAAAAACAAAATAATGATGCATGATGATTGATTTCTTCTATGCTTATTAAATTTCTACTTGCGGCCTTAAAATAAATAGAAGTGGAATATCATTTTTCATGACACTTCTTTTCATTTTTAAATAGCATACCAATTCTTATGGGTATGGAATGTTGATAATTTATGAAAGTGATCATTGGCATACTTAGCTCATCCCCCTCCCCTGCCTTGCCTCGATCCCCTCTCTAATTTAAGATATGATTGTAGAATTATAAAGCTTGAATGTACTGAGGTCACTTCCATAAAGATTTCCGGATCAGTCTGAAACCTGCCCAGGACTTCTGTGTTTCCATGACATCAGTAATATTGTAAAGCCAAGATGGTTTATTTCCAGTTTAGCTATCATATAGCTGAAATTCCCCCAAAGTCATGTGGTTGTGGGAGATGTTGTTTTAGGTAAATCTTCTGATTCACCATTGGTGGAATCACTTGTCCTATCTTTCTTTTTAATTCCCGAGCTTTGGGACCTGTTTGGGGAAATGCTGGATTGAGCCCTTTGTAAACAAGAGGACATATTTTGGACATGTAATGTGACATCCAGAAAAACACGGTGTACTTCATTTAATCCTCCAAGGAACAATTGATGGCAAATGAAGTCCAGGTAGAAGAAGAACATCATGGCTTCAAAATCTAAGGGACTGGTTTGGGTAGAACTCAACAGCACTTTTTCATGTGGCTGTTGATAAAAATAGGATTGCCAACATGACTGCCAACGTCCGATGACAGATATGGCACAAGAAGAAGAAGTAGTAAACCAGAGGGAAAAGATAACATAACCTCAAGAGGAACTTTGTCAATTTTCTATTTTCTTTCAGCACCTAACGAGTTAGTGCATAAAGGAAGGCTCTTGACTCATATTCTGCCACAACCCCTGGTAAGCCCCAATTATGGGAGGAAGCTAACTGCTTCCATCATCTGTCAATCAGCTCGTCACAAGAGTCCATCACAATAGAAACCCAATATTTTTACTGTTGCCTTTGTTATATTTGTGTTTTATTTGTGCTGATAAATAAATAAAGGGAGACTAGTATAGATTTATTTCAAGCTATTTAGCTCTCATCAGCTAGCCATACCCTTACTGGGATTCGAACCTGTGCTGTATATAATGTGTTTTATATATATATATAGTTTCTTTTTATTGTGCTAGGTCCTGCTTATAGGAGGATTAATTGCTAGGTATATGATAACTTGAATTGTTTGCTTTGTTTTCGGGCCTTTAATTACCTATTTTTTTTTAAAAAAAAAAAAACAAATTCTTTGTAATCAGATATCCTTTCTGTGTTGGTTAAAAGCTGAGCTATCCAAATGCCAAGCTTCTAGAAATACTTGCATTTTGGGCTCTGGCTTAACTTAAAACAGTTTCTCAATTGTCCCATATAGTAGCTTTTGCAGCCTTAGCATGGTGTGCTATAAATAACTCTTGTTCTGTTTTCTCCTGCCCAAATCTTTGGGTTTGCTTAAGATACATTTGAATGGATTCATATACTATATTCAAACAAGACAGGTCAGCCAGAAGTTGCAATTGGATAGGCAGGAAAAATTATCATACATAAAAAGGCAGCCATCCTCTTCCCTGGTGTCAAAGCAGTGATGTTACCTAGATTAAAGTAAAGTTAGCTTGAAAAATACCAAGAATTTAACAATCCAGCCATGACTGTAAATATGCTCCAATACTGCAATGCCTACTTTATATCATCTCATTTGTTTACTCCCACTCTTTCCTCTGGTTGCTTAAAAATAAATCATCTCAACATTTCTAATTCTGAATATTGCATGGAACATCAACAACATCTCAATTTGTGTTCTAAGCATTTGGGGTCCCAGTTGCACTTCCATCACTGCACAATTCAAAACACATTGCTAAGATAATTGATCTCCCAGTTCAGATTTAGAGATTGGAAAAAATACAGTTTCCAAACTAAATATATAAATACAAGCTAGAAAAAATCCTAATTATCTCCCAAAGCAAAATACAATTAATTTCAATGTTTTTAAAAAGTAGAAATTACAATAAATCATAAAGACTGTCTACAACAAAATAATAATGATTTTTTTTCAATTTATTATATTAATCACAGTCACAAATATTGACCTATCATAGAAATTATTGTAGACATTACTGTATAATAAATCATAAACACTGACTGCAACAAAAAATAATAATTAATTTTTCCTTCAATTTATTATATTAATCATAGTCACAAATATTGACCTATGTTATATCATACACATCCAAAGGATTTCTGTTCCAATATCTAAAAATTATGGGAACCACTGATGTTCTAGTTGCATATTCTCCCATGATTTGGCTTATATTTATGTTTTAATGGTTTTTACAGTTCTTTTTAATTCTTTAATTCTTTTGTTTTTATTGTATGCTTCTCACAGTCACATTCGTGAGAAAGACAACTACATAAATGAGATTAATAAATAAATCCAAGCTTTGTATCATGAAGAGAGAGCACATACCATTCTCCAGATGTCCATTAGATGCAAGGGATGAATAGATCAACGGAGCTGTCCAGCTACCATATTTTAAATCCAGTACAATGCATGTGGCTGAAAAATGTGGCTCTAACATGGGCCATAGTTCAGTGGCAGTGCATGTATTCACTGGAATAATTTGGTAGGAAGGAAATCTGGCATGAGTTTTTGAAGAGCTGTTACCAGCTGCTATGTTTCTCCTTCTTCCTTTCTTCTGAATTAGTCATTTAAATAAAGCCCAATTCTTATTCTTCCCCTGTGTTGCTAGCAACCCCATTGAAACAGTCGGTATTTCAAAGGATCTTGGCTCCTGAAATTATGACAATCTGCACAGCATGCCAGCTAATTGAAAAACATAAATTTAGTATTTACTGTTCCCTCATTTGCTAAAGCTGTAAGTCACAAGATAATTAACAGAATTAAAAGCCGACGACAATAAATTGATATTTTTGTCCTTGGTCTTTGATGATTTCTTGAAATAGATTTGCACAGTAAAAATGTCATAATATTTTTGTTATGCTAGAATATGTACACTTGGCCAATGACCAAGCAGAAACAAAGTTTAAGCAGCACAAAGTATTCTTCCTATTTCATAAATAATACTCAAGCACAAGGGGGGCAGTTCTGCATTTTGAGGCCATTCCAACCAGAAACGAACTGAGTGAAAAATAGGATTATGCTATGAGATAGAGAGCTACTTAATCTATGCCAAAATTGTTCTCTTAAAGTCACAGTCGGGTCATATAGAAACACAGGTGCAAGGGCCAATTAGAAGCTCTGCGGAGAAGCCAGAAACTACTCAATTGTTATTAGCATCCTTCTGTCAAATTTAAAATCTACCTAAACAAATAAAACTTTCAGTATTCTGAAATCTGCATCAAAGCAGTATCATTTGGTCTAGTGGTTAAGGCATGTGATTAAGGCATCAGGGTAGAACCAAATGTATGTGAGTCTTTGGCGTAAAATCTGGTTGGGTGACTTTGGGTCAGTCATTCTCTCTCAGCCCAATCGACCTCACTGATTTGTTGTTGTGGTGAAAATAGGAGGAGGAAGGAGTATTAGATATGTTCACCATCTTAGATTATTTATAAAAATAATAAAGGGAGATGTAAATAAATAAACAATAAAATATTTTCATAAACACTACATACATTGTTGATATTTGTTAGCATTTTGCTTCTGTTTTCCAGGGAGCACCAAATTTAAAAGATCATTTCCTTCTCTTTTTTTCAAAAGAAAGGTTTGATCTTTTTAAAATGAGGGATGATCTCATTGCATAGAGGTTGCTTGTTTAATTTGTGACTTGCCGAGTTAAGTGCACCTTTATAATCCTTTGGTCCTGCCAGAAGACACTATCTGTGAAGGTGCAACTCCTGCAGGCCACAAAATATGTATGAAGGATCGTGTTTGGTTTGTTAAAAGTTCTGTAGACCTGTTTATATGAATAATAAATTGCTGGGCAGATAGATAATGGGTGGTTCTAAAAAATATCATTTTCTAAATCTCATCACAATGTCCTAACCCTTTCTCTCTTTCAGATGTGACTTCAAAGCCAAACAGAAATGAGGAGAGAAAATGTTTTCTCCCTAACTTCCTTTTTAACTAACGTAGTGTTCATATCTTAATTAATGCAATAATGTGAGTTTTCTTTGTGCCCTCTTAGGCATCAAAAGCAAGACAGCATTATGATCGCACCAACAATTAATTAATTAACTAAAGGACATGCTCTGTTCTGTTTCTGTGCTTAAATTCCCTTTAGCTATGGAGTGAAAATAAATTGAGAAAATATGCTGTCTCTCCTACTAATAATTTAAATTTTGGAAATTGGCGGGGGAGAAAAGGTTACACACTTCTCCCCCCAGAGCTGTGGTCATGACCCAATTTTCCCTTTCTTATTTTTGCTCTCAAATTGTTGGGGTTCTTTTTATAGCACCAGGAATTCTATTTTTATGAACATTCTTGTTTCAGTCAAAACTGAAGAAATATAATTGCTAGGGACAATGAGACAATTATTCTGTTGGAAATCTATATGGAGAGTAGATCACTAATCTGTACCATGATAGTGCAAGACTTCTGGGGAAGAAATGGTGAACTGAAGGCAGTTCCACAAGAGCAGATTTGCTGATGGTGATAGAATGATGAGCCAACGAATGGACTAACCATTCATAATTTCTCTTCAGATAAGGAGAAAATAGCAGTCTCTTCTGGGTTTAGGTCAGTAATGATATTCTATTTTCTTCACTACCGGTTCAGCAGTGGGAATGTATATGCAGAAAGTCCTTGGTGACATCTGGGTGGGTGGGTGGAGCTTCACGCTGACGCAACTACCGGTTCACCCAAACTGGTGTGAACTGGCAGCATACCACTTCTGGTTTAGATCTGTAGGAGCTGAAGGAACTTCACTGTAGCCCAAACTACGGTTTGACATCTTCAGAAAGGACACAGGGTTTACTACATTGGCTGAGTTTCTTTCAATCTTTGCTGAAAAAAGTTTTATTCAAGTTTAAGGAATTTAATTTTTTAAACAAAACAAAAACAAAAGGGCAATTAGAATATTTAGTTTGGAAAGTTATAAACAGACTAAGGGTCCAAAGATGGACTTTTTCTAATCAGGACTGAACAATATGTCTAAAGATTTGTTTATAGAAAAACGATGAAATATGGGAAGAACATTTTTTTTACATTTGAGAGAAATAATGAGTCATTAAAATTGTTTATAGTTGTGATTAAGGAGAAAGTTCTTCCTTTTCTTCTTTTGTTTTTCCTGCACTTTCTTTATTTTCTTTTAGTTTGCATTGGGTATCTTTTTAATTGTAATGTTCAATATAATTATTTTTTTAAAAATTACTATAATAATGCATAAGTTAAAAATCCTCTTATCAACCCTAATTACTTTGAATTTCAGTCAGATTAATTTCTGACTGACTAAAGCTTATTATCAGAGGTGTCTGCAATGCATAGACTTAGGTGACTTGGCAAACAACAAAGTGTCATGATGGTTTTCTTTTATCAGAAATTTCCATCGCTATGAAAGCAGACAACTTTAAATCTTTAAATCTTGGAATGTGCTTTACTGAGCTGCAAATGCAGTTGATGTCATCAGCACACTCAGAGATTCTGGAAAAGGGTGTGTTGTAGGGCACAGTTACCTGAGTGATTTGTAACCTTCTCTGCTGGTTTTGCCATTGACTTTCTGGGAAAGCTGTCGGGAAAGGTTGCAAATGACAATCATGTGATCATAGGACAGGAGAAAGGTAAGAGCTACCTGGATTTCAGGGAGAACCTCATTCCAGAGTGTAGGTGCTTTAACAGAGAAGTTTTGCTTCCTGCCTTCTGTTAGATGACATTATACTGCCATCACTCGTTCCCCCTCAGGCCGTTGGCCAGGCACACAGAGTGGCGACAGTGATGGCAGCCAAGTTGGGGCAGTGCTTTGGTTGGTGAAGAAGAGCCGAGCTGAGGGGGGGGGAGCTCTGCTGGGCAGGGGAGCAAGGTGGGTTGCTCCATGGCGGGAGCCTTTTATTATTTTTTTCTCTTCCCCTCACAAGAGTCGTGCTGACAGTAGCGGTGGCAGGAGGAGCAACAGCCTGGCATGTGCTCCTGATCCAGCCTGCCTGAGGAACAGGAGGGGAGTTTGGCTGTTTAAAAAGCCCCACGTGGAACTCCTCCCCTGTTCCTTCTTTTGCTGCTTGAACAACCATGCGGGGTGCACTGCCTTGTCTTTCACAGCCCCCTCATTTCCAATTGGGGGGAATCCATGGAGAGGGACAGAAAAGATGGATTTCTTCTCTCCCTCCCAATTGGAAATGAGGCAGCTGTCAAAGCAAGAGAGTGTGCCCTGCATGGCGGGTTCAAACAGGAGGAGGGCACAGCGCTGTCGCACTTGCCCTTGGGGTCTTCTTGTGGGACATGCTGGCTGGAGCTGCTTGAGGACGTCCTGGCTGCCGGCTCCTCCATACGCAGTCTGGTTCCCAGCGCTGTCAGCATCCCGTCCAGTGCCTGTCCTCGGCAGCATGGTCCATTCCCCTAAGCAAAGGAGGAGGGGGAGACTTGGGCAGAGGAAGGGGGAAACCCCAGTTTGGGGACTTCTGCTCCCCGTGCCGTGCTTTGCAGCCACTGAAGCCCTGCAGTGCTGCTGGGCAACCTGTTCTGTGGGGGAAGGATTTCCAGAACCAAGTTGCCCAGCACCCCAAAGAGATCCGTGCAGGGCTCTGGAGGCTGCAAAGTGTGGCATGGGGGTAGAAGTCCCCTAACCCAGCAGGGCACAGCAACTCCAGCAGTAGCAGTGCAGCTTCTTGCAGCAGCAAGCCACCCTGATCAACCTGCCTTATGGCACCCTCTGCAGTCCGCTTTGCATGGAGTCAAGTTGGTAGCAAGCAGCCCTCGCTAGGTTTTCCCCCTTCCTCCATCCAGCTATCCACCTCCTCTGTTGCTAAGGCTCCCTGCTTGGTTTGGGGCCTTCTGTCCCTCATGCCATGCTTTGCAAGTATGATGAGGTGGGGAGGGAGAGAGAGAGAGAGGGAGGGAAGGAGGGAGGGAGGGAGGGAGAGAGAGAGCGAGCAGTGACCAGGTGGGCGGGGGAGTGAACGAGGGTGGGAGGGAGCATTCCGGTACTGTCCCACTGGACGAATGGGTTCCAAAAGGTATGTTAATTTTCACGAACCAGTTCTGGCGTACCAGTGTGAACCAGGAGAAACCCACTCCTGCTGGCAAAACCAGTAGAGACAGTTGCAAATCACTCAGGTAATTGTGCCCCACAACACACCCTTTTCCGGCATTTCTGAGCTTGTACCAGCTGCTTCCCAAGCCTCACTATGCTTCTGTCAAACCCCTGCACACCCTCACATAACTTCCCTGAGTGTCCTCCTTTACACCCAATGCACCATCCCCATCCCTAGTGATGCCTCCTGCTGCCCCCTTCAATACACCCTGTGACCCCCCCACCTTTCAGCAGCTACTTGCCTGCCAGCCTGCCAACATCTTACTGCCTTCCCCAATACTCAACAGGGGTATGTGGATTAAAATCTATAGATTTTAGCATAATTCTTCTCCTAAAAGCAATATAGATTTGCTGTAGCGCCAATCTGTCTTGATAAAGGAAAATTTACAGGGACATAAAAAAAAAAGATTTTAGATATGTAGCACAAAAGTCTCTGTATTGATTGTTGCAATTTCTGGGACATTTTCTCACCTTACTTTGCTCAGGTATTTATTTAAAGAACCTTTAGTTTAGGACTTTGGCTCTTAACAGAATTAATGCATGCTACTTCTTATAACTTCCACTTGTAAACCAGGATTGGGCATCTTTTCTCTTCCTGCAACCCCCAGATTAAGGGCAATGCAAAATCCAGTTTCCCCTTCAAACTGCAAAGCTAGGGGGAGATGCCAGGCATTGTTTCCCTAGAGGGCAGTGAGTTAAATGCATTTGATTGTAAATGGGGCACATCCTGTAAGAATCCAGTTCTCTGTAACCTTTTGTACAAAACATGGTGCACTTTAGAAATACTACAACTGCAGCCCTATGTATATTTAAGGTAACCTCAATTTACAATGACATTTGTGACCAGAATTTCTATCACTAAGCAATATAAATTGATGGCAATCCCTGCAGTCTCAGTTGCCATTGTTAACTGAATCTCATGGTGATGAACTTGTTGGCGTGTCTCTCCCTCTCGCTCTCTCCCTCTCTCTCCCCCTCCCTCCCCCCTCCCTTTCTCTGTTTTCATGGGGTGTACTTATTACCAGCTCACTCAGTCAGTAAGATAATGGAACATCACAACCACATGTGCACAACAAAGACAAATTGTGTTGCTATGGGGTCCTAGGCAACCCAGTGCCTGAAGCTTGCACTCTGATACAACAGAGATCAAAGTGAAGCAGAAAACATACATTTTTATTTTAAAACATCAACATTTTGTTTACCAAAGAAAGAAAATCATACAAATGTATACAAAAACGCTATCCTTCCATCATCTCTCCACACACACACCCCTCTTGAATTAAAGATTGGTATATCTGATTGTACATAACTCTGTTAGGGAGAATATTGTGAATATGAATTTTCCATCTAGATTGATACATGTTTTCAGAGCAGTGCATATAATGTAAAGGTTCCACTTGAATATTTTAAACAGATTAATAAATTATTGATCATTTTTTATGGAAGGAACAATTTATCAAGATCTCCCAGTTAAAATTAAAGATATGGAGTTAAAGCATTTGTTATGTTTATTATTTGGCCCCGATGTCATCTCATGGCTTTTGACATTTCAGAGGCATTGAGTTGTTTTGAAGAAGGCCTTTTCAAGATTAAACTGACAATTTATTTTTACTATAAATGGAAAACTTTCACAAAAATAAATTTAGAAAATATATAAGACATGTAGAATAGAGAACAGGAACGGTCCATATTGCCCAGTTTGTGGCTTCACGTTTCAGGAATGATAGAAATATTTCTTACACCCTTAAAAAAGTTATTACTTCATCAAAATATTGTTCCGCAAAATTTATTTTTCCTCAGATTTCAAGCTGTGTTTTAGAAAGGTTGGCATTTCTATGTTGGGGATGTAAACACTTTGAAGGAATTTGGTGTACAGATGTTATGGGAAGGTAGTTGTAGGAAACCACTTTAAAGGCAATTATGTCTTGTTAAATTATATCCCCCACACTTGATATTTCTCAAATTACAAAAACATTCGTTATTTTAAGCCTGGACTACCATGAAAATAGAAACCTGGTGTACGCTACTGGAAGGATTTTTGTGTATGAGTGTCCAACAGTTGGTATAATTAAATCAGTCTTTGTATCAGTCTTTAAATCAGCTTTGCTTGGAAAGAAAAACAAGACTAGATAATATGATTCTGTATGGTCTTGGTTTAATTCAATTTTCAAAAATAGAATCATACAGATGGAATTGAAAAATGTCACAGAGTAGCAGGACATTTGTTATTAAATATCTATCTATCTATTTTACTCCAATAGAAACAAATACATATAGCTCAAGTTGAATTATTTAATATTTAAACTATGAAAGATGTTGCAAGTTATAGTAACTTGAATGGCTGCCCTGACCTTATGAAAAATATCTTGATGAAAAAAAAGCAAATTAAAACTGTTTTTTTAAATACTTTGTGGTGGTTAAAATTTTAGGGGTTGATTAAATAATTTTTATGAATTAAAGGCAATATGGCTCGCAATAACAGTTGTTGGAAGGAAAATTGTGTAGTTTGATCCAACATCGTTCTTATGTTGGTAAGGTTCATGGTGTATATATGTGTGGAGATTTATGTGCTTATAATTAGCTTCTTCATCTATAATTAAACTAGAGAACTCATGAACTTTAAAACTGCTCTGGTAAAAGAAACATAATTTTCTTGTCATTTTTTTTCCCTTTATGCTTTTCTTCTAAATAAAAACAGTACAGATTTCTACCTTGATGAAATTAAATTACTCATTTCTGAGTCTACTTTGTCAAACTCTGACTCACTGGTCATAGTGTGAAACACAATCTCTAATTTATTACGAAACTGGAATGACGAGATAAATTGAAAAAGCAACTTAACATCAGATTGTGCTGATGGAGGAAAAGGCATGTTCATTTACTCTGGTTCAAAATACCCATCAATACAAATGTTTCATTACATGTCCTCATCAGATGCCGTTTGCACACCCTTTGGTGTTCTATATTGTTTAGAAATGATAAGAATTAGGGTGTGTCTTGTAAAAATACTGGGAGAAGCTAAAAGATAGGCGAAGCAGGATTAATCTGATTAAATCAGTTTTCTGAACCTGAAATTGGCTTTTGTTTTTTTAAAAATAAAATTCTATAAGCCTGATCAGAACTTTATCAGATGGAACACAATCTATCTCACAATAGTGACTAGGCAGCTTACAGCATTTGAAAATAACGCAGTAACATCAGAGGAGGGTTTCTGCCAGTTTGACCTGGATTAAACAAACCAGTAGTGGCGGCAGCAGGAGGCATCCTTTCTGCACATGCGCTCGCGCACGAGCAAACAGGTAGTAAAAAAATGGAATCCCACCACTGAATAACATATAGGTAATGTTTGGCTTACAACAAGACATTTAGTGACTGAAGTTACAATAGCACTGAAAAAAGAGGCTTTTTTCACACTTTTCACGCTTACAGTTACAGCACTTAGCGCATCCCCATGGTTATGAGATCAAAATTTGGGTGCTGGAAACCGACATATATTTATGACAATTGTACTGTCCTGGAATCACTTGACACCAATTGCAACCTTCCCAGCTGACTTCCAACAAGCAATGTCAATGTGTTGGGAAGCCGGATTCACTTAAGGACTGCATCTAACAACTGCAGTGATTCATTTAACAACTGTGGCAAAAAAAGGTTGTAAAATGAGGTCAAGCTAAGTTATCATGTTTTCTTATTTTCTTTTGACCGCTGAAATAAGCATTTGGCCTTATTTTTGGGGAGATCTCATTATTTTTGAGCTCCTGTTACTTGTCCCAGCTTATGCCAACCTAGCAGATTGAAAGCATGTAAAACTTCAAGTATAAAAATAGGAACCACCTTTGGTGGGAAGGTAACAGTGTTCCATGTACCTTTGGTGTTTAGTCATACCGGCCACATGACCACAGAGGCCTCTTCAGATAGCGCTGGCTCATTGGCTTTGAAACGGAGATGAGCCCTGCCTCCTAGAGTCGGGAATGACTAGCACATATGTGCGATGGGAACCTTTAACTTTAATGTATGAGTGTTCATCTATCCAGAAAAGGATACAAATGGCATACAAGAGGAAGGTTTGCAACAGTCTTCCTGGCCATGGCTGCCATATTGCAGGCCACTTCAGCTGACTGCTATCTGCAGTTCGGCAGTTCAAATCTCACCGGCTTAAGGTTGACTCAGCCTTCCATCCTTCCGAGGTGGGTAAAATGAGGAGCCAGATTGTGGGGGCAATAGCAGTAGACTTATATACCGCTTCATAGGCCTTTCAGGCCTCTCTAAGCGGTTTACAGAGAGTCAGCATATTGCCCCCAACAATCTGGGTCCTCATTTTACCCACCTCGGAAGGATGGAAGGCTGAGTCAACCCTGAGCCGGTGAGATTTGAACCGCTGACCTGCTGATCTAGCAGTAGCCTGCAGTGCTGCATTTAACCACTGCGCCACCTTGGCTCTATATGGCTCAATATGCTGACTCTGTAAACCACTTAGAGAGGGCTGAAAGCCCTATGAAGCAGTATATGTCTAACTGCTGTTGCTAACCAGAATCTGCAAATCCAGGGGGACTCTCAACTTGCAGACTAGTTCTGTTTAGGCCAAACTTTTCAAGTCTTACAGAAAGTTAGACTTTTCAGCCATACAGCTTACAAAATAAAAACAATTCTGCCCCTCATATGGAGTAGTTGCTTTTTTCCTGGAGACAACCAGAATATCTACTTTGCCCAACATCCACTAAAAACAGATTTATACCTGAATCATTTTATTGTCTAAGAGAAAATGAGGTGGAAAAAATCATTCCCCCCCCCACCTCATTTGTCAAACACTTTATTTATTACTATTTGTTCATACATGGGGATTTTGTAACTACTCGTGGTTTTATTTTGTTAAACAAAAAAAATCACTAATATGACTATAGAAATTAAAACCATCTTTAATTTAGGTGACAGCCGGTTTCCTCTAAACCTGCCCAATTTCTTTATTTTTCCACACTTTCTTTTCTCTTTTTGAACCATGAAATACATTATTAAGGCACCATTCCACAAATTGGCACCTTTTCATAGAACTAGGTCTGTCTTTTCGTCTCTTCCACTATTCATAGTTAAGAGAGAACATGGTACAACTGTTAATCACCTCATTTATCTGACAAATAATTGTGACCTAAACAAGAGGCTTCACTCATCAATAGTAGGAATTTAATGTTTAATATTGAAAAATCAGTATAAATCTGATGTACTGTTACACAGGGTATAAATCAGTGCTATTTTCCTGTGACACTGATTGTTTTGAGAACCGCTATATAGACTAAGCAACAAATGCTATAATTAAATTTTACTTTCATGAGGAGATTAAGAATTATCTGGGGAAGAGTCCTGTGAGTCCCTTGGACTGCAAGGTGATCAGAACAGTCAGCCCTAGAGGAGATCAACCCTGACTGTTCTTTGGAAGGCCAGATCCGGAAGATGAAACTGAAATATTTTGGCCACCTAATGAGAAAGAAGGACTCACAGGAGAAGATCCTAATACTGAGAAAGATTGAGGGCAAAAGAAGAAGAGGATGATAGAGAATGAGGTGGCTAGATGGAGTCACCGAAGCAGTAGGTGTGAGTTTAAATGGACTGCAGAATATGGTAGAGGACAGGAAGGCCTGAAGGAAAGTTGTCCATGGAGTCATGATGGGTTGGACACGACTTTGCAACTAACAACAAAAAGCAGATGATTTTGTGTTTGTGTGTTTGTGTATGTGTGTTTGTGTGTATGTGTGTGTATGTGTGTGTATGTAAGTATGTATGTATGTATGTATGTAATTGAAGGACTTAGACAGCTGATAAAAAACATGTATACACCAAAACCCCAACAGATGATTGTTTACTACAGTAATTACAGTTAATATAAATACATCTGTGTTTCTTGCCAAATAAAATATTTCATAAAGTAATATGTGAGTGAAAGCATTTTTTTGACCTCCCTGAGCAATCAGCTGGAGTTTTAAAATTATTAGTTGCAGAACTGTATTTGCTAATGTTGGCAATTAAGCCATCCAGGTTCCACTGAGAGCATTGCCCCAGCTCAACTGAACAAAATTAAGGAATAAAGGCTTGGAAGAACATTCATTTAGAGATTAGAAAACTATTTCTAATTAAGAAATTAAATGTAATAGTCATGTCTCTTAGTTGAGTTGTAAAATGTAATAACAGAAAACATTACATGAAATATATGTAGCTCTGAATCAAATCGAGATGACCCGCAAAATAGATGTGCTACTGCTATTAAAAGCTTTGCTTAAATATCTACTGGTGTTTTATAAAGAACTTTTGACAATTTTCTTTTGATAGTGAATTGTATGACTATTAATACAAAATTATTAAACCTTTGAACTTTATGCTCCATTCTGTAAATACTTGGCAAGCAACAAGGTTTTTTTAAAATATTCCCCATGAATGAATGAAGCTTCACAAAACAAAAAAAAATCATGCTGGTTCATAGCTAATGCTAATTGTTTCCTTTAGAATTCTAGTGAAAAACGCAAAAGGCATTATTATGTATGAATCACTGAGGGCAAAAATAGAGAGTTACAAGATTATTAGCATGCAAATCCACATGCTCACAAACCTAATAGACACAAATCTATGTAATATAAACAAACTTTTTTTCACTATAGATATAAAATCAAGGGACCTATTTAGAAATAGAAACAACACTTAGATTTATGTTCTGCTCCATAGTGCTTTGCAGTACTTTCTGAGCTGTTAACAATATTAGCACATTACCTCCAATAATCTGGGTCTTCATTTTATGTGAGTAAGGATGGCAGGCTGAGTCAATCCTGAGTTCCATTGGAATGAACTTCAGGGTGTGGGCAGAGTTTGCCTGCAATACTGCATTCCAACAACTGCGTTACTGGGTCCCCTTTAATCTTATTTTTTTCATATGCTCACTGTCTTTTCCTCTCCCACTAATTGACTTTCAACAAAATAGCAGCATTGCAAGAAAAGTCAAAATGGCTGTCATATCAAGGCAACTGGAGCCTTGCTCCATTGTACATGCTCGTCAATCACACTACCCCAACTGTCACTTTGAGATCCTCCTTCTAACTCACATCCACATCCTAGACACTAATACAAACAGGTAAACAGCTGCTATATTGACTGGCATCTGTCAGCTTTTCCCAGTAATATGAGGTCCTTCCTAATTCAATTATCTAGCAACAAGCTGCTCATTTCTAGGGCTCCAACCGTAGCATACTTATAACTAACATATAGCCAATTACCATGTAACTTGGCACATCTTTCTTCTTGCTAGCACCTTCCTAAATCTACTCCCTGTTATGGATCTCTGAGTTACCTATAGAAATATATCCTAAGAATGAAATATGTTCTGCTGTTATTGTTACATTTATTTGAAGTGTTTCTTGTATGCTTGTTACATACAAGATTTAACTGAGTTAGCTGAATTAACTGTATGATACAATATTAAAACCGAAGGAAATTAAAGGTTTATATTGTAAATTGGAAATTTATATTCATAAACAAAACTATTGTTAAAAATGTATCAAATTGGTTTAGTTTCTTCTTTGATCCTTTGTTAGATAGTGACTAATCCAAAGTTGACTCAACTTTCTATCCTTTTGAGGTTGGTAAAATCAGGACCCAGTTTGTTGGGGGCAATATGCTGACTCTGTAAACCGCTTAGAGAGGGCTGTAAAAGCACTGTGAAGTGGTATGTAAGTCTAAGTACTATTGCTATTAACCAATAATACATATCAGTAAATCACTGCTGTAAGTCAGTATTAATAGTATTGTATAACATAGAATTCTTATAATTCATCTGCAAAAATCTCATAATTCTTAATGTTTTGACAGATTCCAAATAATTGTAATCAATCTATAATTATGTTATAATTATGTAGACTTCAGACCCAAGTCTGGCTATAAAGTAACAAGCCCACATCAATTACTAAACTGCATCTCCAACAACAGGAAGATATCAACATGGAAGTTAATTTCATAGGTGTTTTTTTTTTCCAAATCTTCCCTGGATTTACAAGAATAAGACATTCAAACATGTTATTTCAAAGGTTACCTAAATACTGTAATTAATACCAATTTCATTAATCTTTTTCAGGTTCCTATTAACATAGTCAATGAGTGTAGGAGCCTCAGTTGATTCTTTCTAAATATGTATCAGATATGAAACTGCAGAAGCATAAATAGCATTAGGAATAAGTAGTCCTAATAAAAATTGTTTACACTGAATAAACTACCAAGAAGCACTCAGAAGTAAATCCAACCCTGTTTTAGATTAACCTGAGTTGGCAGGCTGTTCCATAGGAGGAAAACTTCACAGAAAATATGTACCTGTATGTGGCTTCATGTCATGCTTCTTAAAAGGCGATACAAAGGACTTAAGCAATATAAAGCTTTATAAGTAAATTCAATTTTGGATTGCATTTAGAAACTCACAGGTAGAAAATGAATCTACATTTAAATAATATGTGTTACTATGTGTTAGTATTGAGACTGACCAGTATATGTTCAGGACCACCAACTTAAGTTTCTGAAATGTGTAATTTTTAATGGGGAACCCCACATGACATAAATTACAGTGGTCCAAATAAGAAGTGACAAGGTCATAACTGACCATTTTAAGTTTATTTCATTCTATGTAAAATTACTATTGTCACACTAATCATGGGCAAAAATGTTTTTAGCCACCCCTTCCATCAGTTTTCCAGAAGGAACTGAGTTCAGGAAGATCTTCAGATGGCAGGAGGAATAAACCCCATCTAAACTCAATATTAATACTGGTGTAGAATTAGTAGGGTTCTCTATTAAAAGTTATTCCACCTTAGAATGTTTCTAGGCCTCAGTAGTCTCCCAAGCACCAGAGGGACTTCTACTCCATCCCCTGTTTGTCCCAAGATAGAAATATATAGTTCAGTTTCATCGATACATTGATGATGGCTCACTTGAGCCAGTGGATGACCTTTTGCAGAGGCTTCATGTGGATAGATATTACACAGGATCAGGAGTGGGTTCCAGCAGGCACTATTGCAGGTTCACGCATGTGTGTGCTGTGATGTGCTTGTGCAATTAATTAAATGCAGTGCAATTAAAATAGTTCTGCGCATGCACAGAACTGAAAAACAAAATGGCAGCGCTTAAAGCACTGGCCAGGGAACCAGTTCAGCGGCATGGCAGGCCTGGGTAGCTGCCAGTTCCAGTGACCCAGGCTGCCAAACCACTACCAAAGCAGTAGGAACCCACCACTGCATGGGATGGAGAAGAAAGCTGGCTGACAGGGCATCTCATATTGAACCACCTATAATTTGAACTTCCTCCTCTGAAACTGACTCTCCCAGCACATCCAGGTCATCCAGAGGTGCCATGGTCAACCGCATCAACAGCTAGGATCCAAGGGCTTCCAGAGACCTGGAATGGCCTTTTCCAGGAGGAAATGTTGATTGGCAATAAATTTCCAAGCTCTGTTCTGCTCTGAAGGCATTTCTGTTAGGTTTTACAATTTATTATCCCTGAAAGAAGGACGTGTGAGAATGCTGTCTGTGCTTCATCTTATAGTGCAGACAGGTTGGTTTAGATAAAGACAGTCCTTAGTGTAATTTGAACCCAAATAATTTAGTCAAGAATGAGCATGCTGCAGGCCATACACCACTACAGTGCCACGGATTCAATTTTAATATCCCTAAAACTGTGAGCAATTATGTTTCCAGAATTCATCAGCAAGCTGCTAAAAAATGGAACCACAATTTAATATAAATGTTAATTTCAGGGGGAAAAAACATGTTTATAAGCCATTACATCAGCTTGTTATAGCCAAAATTGTTTTTAAAATCCTCCCATTTCCTTCCACATACCTTCTTTGATTAAAAAAAAGTACCTACGAGCTATATTAAACATGAGGTTAGGTGGCCTTGTCTCACCTACTGTAGTCTCATATGGAAAAAAAAGAAGAAAACAAAAGAAAAGGCAACTTCTAGTTGCCCAAAATCTGCCTGTCCTGGTTTAAGGTTAGACAATAGGGCATGTGAAAGCCAAATCCTTTAAAAGAATATGTATTCCAGGTGATTTTCATCTTTAAACAATTACAATGCAACAGAACTATTTGGGGATATCCAGATATTATCTCTTCGAATCCATGCATTATTTAGCAAACCTGTCACAGCCAACCTCTCTGCTAAGCTAATCACTGGAATCGCTCATAAAAAGTTAAAAGGGGTGGTGAAGACATATGCCTGAGATTATGGAAGCTACTCCTCCTAGGAGAGGGAAACATTAGGTTAATTGGACTAATAATGTGATTCTATATAAGGCAGCTTCATCTATCCTTTTCCCTTTCATCTCATAAGTGCTTGTTGCCTTGCTTCACTGCTGAGGTTATTGCTTTAGTACCATCTGTCTCTAGGAGTGGATAACCCTCTACTTTTAACTGTTGTCTTGAAAGTAAGGTTCTCTTTTCTACAATTTTGTATAGCATCCTAACAAGCATCCTAGCTCCTCTTGATGGGAAAATTATTCTGATAGCCTCATTCACACAAAACTGAATATTTAATAAATTTAAACAAGGATATTTTATTTATGGAGGTTGTATATTTTGTTCTGGTCATGATAAAAAGAAAGTTTATTTTAAACATTAATCTTTCATTGGTATGTAATTGCTATATTGTAAAAGTTTTATTTGAGTTTAGTGATTTCTATTACATTTTAATATATTATACATTATTTTAAAATAATTTTGTTATGACTTGAAATCAATACAAAAAATGGATTTAATTGAAGAAGCACCTTAGCTTATATCATCACACAATTCCTAAGAGCAAGGGTGTCAAATCTGATTGTGTCACATGATGTAGCGTGACTTTTTTGCCTTTGCAGAATTGGGGAAGGTATGGCCTGTGTGTGATCCAGCCCGCGGGCCGCCAACTTGACAGGCCTGCATTTAGAGAAAACAAATTGCTCAAAATAAAAATGTAAAGAAGCTACTTAAATTATTTATGTGTGCAAAAATATAGAGGCTTCTAGGTGTCACTACAAAGGGTTGTCTCCCATTTTCAATTTAAAATGCCACATATGCTGCCAACTAGTGTCCATCAAAGTAAATACTCAAGAATTACTCTTAGAGATGTATAGTCCCTCCTACTGACAGCAAATTTAACTCCATCATTCACCCATCCATGACTATCAACTTAGAGAAAACAAAAGGTCAATTCAAAATCACAGTTAAAGACTTTACATTCACTGGATAAAGAGAATAGACCTTTCAGAAGCTCCATACAAGTTCCAGGATTTTGTTCCTTGCAGAAAGAAGCCATTTGGTGAGGTAAATGTAGAGGCTTCATGTCTTTAAGAGAATGAATCAGTATGTGTACACTTCTTCTCTGTCACATCTGACCTATGAAACAGCATTCCCCCCACCATTTGGTTCTGATTTAGGCTTCACCTTTTAGAAAACCTCAAAATGATGGGACCAGATATTGTGTGTGTGTGTGTGTGTGTGTGTGTGTCTGTGTGTGTGTTTAAAATAGGGAGATAGTCTTTTAGCGGTTTTGTCTAAATATGGAGGTTTATGTCATTTAATGTTTTACTTTTTTGTATCATGAGACATCCTGAGTCACCAGGTTGAGAGGAGCAGCTGTACAAGATCAATAATTAAGTAAGGAAATAAATACCAAATCTAGTTTTCAAATAAACAATCTTGGCAGTGGCAGTGAAAGAATGAGAAATTCATTTTCAGATGTTTCTCGGGTAAGCAGAGCATGAAGCATAAAACACAAAGTGTAGTTCAATATCCACAGTGCACAATTTGTGTGCAATTCCAGTAACCTTTCAGAGCTATCTACAGCTGATATGTAAGACTGATGTGCAATATCCAGATCCCTAACTAGATCCAAACGGTAGGTAACCCCTTCTATCGTTCTTCTGCTAAAAAGAGCTAGAGGAAAACCAGCCAGAATAAACATTCCTCTCTTAGAATTAATGCTCCAGGTATTTGTACTGAGGACAAAGTGAATATCTAAACTGTGGTGGTGTGCAAATCTTTTTCTGATCTTCAGCATTTAAAACAATAATTTAAAGTGCCTTTGTTAAGTAATCTTCAGGGCTGTCTTCTTTTAAAGGAAAGGTTTATTGCTTGCACAGTCTTCTATAAATTCTAAGTCAGCAAGAAAAATTACTGTGGTTTCAGGCAGCAACAAAACATTCCTGACCTTCAAACTGAGAGAAGCATTCTCTATATAGTAAAGGATATAATTCTGCCTATTCTCACCTTCATTATCTTCCTTCACCTCTTTGAATGCTAGTTCTGAGTGGCAATAATGCCAGCCTGTATAGCTGGGCCACCATTTGTGACAGAAGTAACTTTATACAATTCCTTCATAAAAACAATTACTTAATTGTTTGGATTCTTGACTGAAATATTTAGCAATGATAATTTTACCATTCTAAGACATCAGAAATGTACAGTTGTCTGGCAATATATTTTTCTTGACTTACACATTTCACTTACTCAAACTCTCTTGTTCTGGAACAAAAAAACAATAGCTAGACAAACCTTCAGCACTACTCTCAAAGGTGCTTTTTCAAAAGGCAACTGGACTTTGTTTTTTTCCTTGAAGACATTTTACTTCTCATCCAAGAAACTTCTTCAGTTCTGAACTAGATATACCCAGTTCCTGCCTCCGTTCTTTATATGTTTTAGTCTCCAGTCCCCTAATCATCTTTGTTGCTCTTCTCTGCACTCTTTCTAGAGTCTCCACATCTTTTCTACATTGTGGTGACCAAAACTGAATGCAGTATTCCAAGTGTGGCCTTACCAAGGCATTATAACGTAGTAATAACACTTCACGTGATCTTGATTCTATCCCTCTGCTTATGCAGCCTAGAACTGTGTGGGCTTTTTTGGCAGCTGCTGCACATTGCTGGCTCATATTTAAATGGTTGTCAACACAAATTTTGGTGGGCAAAGACGCAAAGGGGTGAATAATGTGTATGTAAAATTACAAGATTTCCTCCAAAAGACAATACTAGGAATAGGTTATAATGCACATATTTTGTCAAATGCAATCAACACGGCATCATGTGCCATGCCAATTGATGTAGAAGTAATAATAACTACAATTTATTTGTATTTTAGTCGTTTTACCGTTTGTGTGGCTACTTTAAAACAATTTTGTGAAGAAGCGAATGTTGAATACAAAAAACTTTTAGGATATTCAAAAGTTAGATGGCTTGCTCTAACTCCTGCTGTAAACCGTGTTCTACAATTATTTGAGCCTCTCAGTTCATATTTTTTTAAGTTTAGACAAATGTCCTAAAATTCTAGAATCATTTTTCAATAATGAAATATCTGAGATATTAATGTATTTTGTATATAATCAAGCATCTATTTTTCACAAACCGATTCAAAAGATTGAAGGTGAACACATTTCAGCTACAGAAATGTATTTCATCTCGATTTGAAGATAAATTTATTCCTTTAATTATAAAAAGAAAATTGTCAGACTTAGAGGAATCAAATCCAGGCATAATGGATAAGTTTATCAAAGAAGTGCAGAATTTTTACCAGACATGTTTTCAATATATCAAAGAATGGTCTGAAATAAACATCATGGGAAATAATAGTTTTCAATGATGTTTTTTGACTTCATTTCAAGTATATTGGACAGATATTGAATCTTATGTTGAGTTTTTATCTAAAGAAATGCCAGACATTAAAATAGATGACAATTGTCTCTTTGAAGAAATTAGAAGACTGAATGTATATTTAAATTCTTAAAAATTAATACAATGGGAAAATAAACACTTTGAAATTGATAAAAGATAGGTGGATATTTTCAGCCATTTCAAAAATGAACATATTCCATGTGAAAATTTATTTATACTTGGTCAATTTACGTTGTGCTGCCCTGGAACTAATGCAGCAGTTGAAAGAGTTTTTTCAATTGCCAATGATTTTTGGACAAGTGAGAAATCGAGATTGAATGTTGATACTCTAGCTGCAGCACTTGCCGTAAAATTCAATATGAAGGATATTTCATGTTCAGATGTTTCCAATATATTGTTAGAAGATGATACATTGACAAAAAATATTAATTTTATTTAAAAGTACTCATTTAAATAATAATTAACAGGCATGTAAGCATAATTACAATATAAAATGTTAAAAATGTTTTATTGTGCATATATCATATTATAGTGTATTATTGTTGCAATGAATAAAATATTTCTTTTATTTACGATATTTTTTTTCAATTTATTTGTCCTCCTTTTCATTGTAAAAAAGTTGATCACCTTACTTATCTCAATATTTGTAAATGGCAAAAAAGAAACAAATCCATGAAGAATTTGTTATGTACACTCCCATGTTTGGCTTGCCGACAACCATTCACATATGTACAACCTTGATCAAAAGACACACTTGAAAAGAACACAATTAAGTCAAGGCTTTATGTTATTATCTTATTCTATGGCACCAAAAAGGAATTGGAAATAAATGGGGTTTTTTTCTCCTCTACCATACACTTTTCTCTCTTCCCTTTGCCTTCCCTATTTCACCTTTATCTCTTTTTTTGTATTTTATGCTTTGTTAAGATTAACCCAGCGAATTTAAAATAACAGCAACACTTTACTGGTTACAATATATATAACCAGAGGGATGGAATGCCAAGTGTAGATCCAAAAACAACTCAAAAGGCTTCAAGACCTCCTTAATAATGCCACAAACTTCTTGTTTTGTTGATTCACAAGACTGGCAGCTATTCTAACCTTGTGATAGCTGTTGATGGGACCTGGGAAAGGGTTTTCCAAGTGATCAGGCCCAAATGTTTTTATCTGGTTCAAGTGACATTTTTCTTCTTAGCTTCCTTAACTACATGCATGCTTCTAGGCCTATGTGATCAGCACAGGGCATGAATAATTCTTTAACTACTTGGCCCTTTCTTAATTACTCAAAGGGTCCTTTAGACAAGATTCCTGGATTTTTTAGATACAGAAGCTTCAGCCCAGTCTCACCCACATTATATATTCTTTGAAGATTTGCAAGATATCAGATGCAAAATAATGAATCTAACCAGTGGTGGGATTCAAATTTTTTTACTACCAGTTCTGTGGGCATAGCTTGGTGGGTGTGGCTTGGTGGACATGACTTAGTGGCGTGGCTTGGTGGTGTGGCAGGGGAAGGATACTGCAAAATCCCCATTCCCTCCTCATCAGCTGGGACTCGGGAGGCAGAGAATAGATAAGGGCAGGGCCAGTCAGGGATGGTATTTACCAGTTTTCCGAACTACTCAAAATTTCCGCTACAGGTTCTCCAGAACTGGTCAGAACCTGCTGAATACCACCTCTGGACCTAACCAATTTTCTCATCCAGAGATTAAGAATAATAATTCCTTATTATCACCATTTATTTTGGAATATGCAGAAATACATTGACTCTGCCCTAAATTCCTTCCCTTCCCTACAACTGCAATGGAAATGAAAGAAGATGATATAGTTTTTTAGTGGTGGTCCCAAACTTTTACCATTTCAATTTTTCATGGGGTTGAAAAAACAAAAACAACCCACCCTTTTTGATGAGACTGCCTAATACTCACAACTTTCTATTTGTTATAAAGCAAATTTTTAGACCTACCTTTTTGTATTGACCTGCCACTCATTGTAGGAAAAGTCAGGTTTTGTGAACTTCCTTGCTGTTTTGACTTTTCCTTAAGCAGAGTGAACACCAAAATAGTATATACACTATTTTGTCTTCTGAAAATTAGCCATAATTTTAAAGTTACATATTTGACTGAGGAACTATTTTCTTAGAATGAAGGCAGGGCAGGGATCTGGATTTCTAGAGATTTAAATTATGTTATAGTGCAGCCATCTTGAATACAAAATCCAATATTTTCAAGGTGAATTTACAGCAACTCAGAAGAGTAGTATAAATACATGGCAGATGCAGAAAATAACTTCTATTCGTACAATTTCGTTGTATTTAAGTACAATGACAATAAAAATTATACTTATTTTGGGTGATGTGAAACAAAACAGGAAGAAATAATTGCACAACATTAAAAAAAGCAACACAATATAAAATATGGCAACCAAACTAGATAATTAAACATGAACCCCAAAAGGACTGTTTACTCAAAGCCTGTATACATTGTGCGTCCATACACAAGTGCACATTTCATTTCATTATCCCAATATGGCAAAGCGATGACTGAATGTTCTCCTGGGGCATAGTTTAATAGTCTAATATCCCCAATAGCCTTTCTGGATGGTTGCCATTTTAAATTAGACAGCTTTGCCATACTTTCATTTCTGATCTTTTGCACAGTGACTTGTCTGTTTTTCTCCCCATCTGTTTCCTCCACAAAGTCATTTTTCAATCTCACCTTTAAGACTCTTACAGCCCTAAAGCAGATAACAGGTAGGCTAGTTGCTGGTATTAATCTGCACTTCACTTAAGGAATGGACAGAACATGGTATGCTCGGAAAATAGTAGCATGGTCTTAGAAGGACTTAACTCACCTCTCCTTTGTGCTGTAAAGTAGCAGGTAGCATTTTCAAGAATTGTTCTATAATATGCAATTTTACCTATTTGATTATTATAACAAATGAAAAGCAAAAGGAACTGGAGCAAGAAATGGAGAGAAGGGGAACTAAATAAGAAAATCCATACTAATATAGAATATTGAGAAAAGAGACCGAGAGAAAGAGAGAGAGAGAAAGAAAGAGAAAGATGTGCATGACTTCTATCGTGTAATTTGGGAATCTTATCCAAAAATCAATATGGGGGAAGGGAACTATATTATATCATCTGATCTCTAGGGTTCTTACATAGATTGAGTTATATTGGGTTAGTCACAGTCAAGGAATTTAAATCCATGATTATTGATTTGATTTAGTTAAATGTTTTAAGCTGCTTTTCAAAGCAAGTTTTCAAAGCAACTAATGGGATGATATAAACCAATCTAAAACAGATTATAAACAAATGCATTCAGAGGACAGTTAGAAGTAGCAATAATAATTGAAAGTCTGAGGGCAAGAGGATGTATTATCTGGCTCATGGAAGATAATGAAAATGGGTGAACAGACAGAATTCTTGTAAAAGGATTCTACAATTGGGATTGCCAGAGATGAGAAGTCATTGTCTCTGGTCATCACCTATCTCACTTCTGAAGCCAGTAACATACCACTCAAAACGTCAGGTATGCTGATCATCTTATTAAAGCTTTTTTTTTTTTATTAGCAGCAATCTTTCAGAATGAGAGGTTCATAACCCTTCTGCTTTAAGGCCAGGGTTTATTTTGGAAAAATGGTCCTAATGCACATTCATTCCGTATCATTGCAAGGGCACCTGGAGAAGACATGAAATCCATGGTGATCATTAATGCTGACAGAATTCATTTACCTCTTTTATTGCTTTCTGTGTGAAGAGCTTGTCATAAAAAAAATAGAAACAGGATTGAACCTCTAGCCTTAGCAGCAAAGCTCCATCCCAAATGTCCATCAATCAGGTATGCAAAGGGAAAATGATACATAACTTCCCTTCTGGATGGGATTGCAAATCTAGGATGGGTGAAACAGTCAAAGCTACTCTAAAGCATTATACATATATATCTGTTTTGCATGGCTTTGCATGAAAGAAGGTGAAGAATATTAACCAACAGCACTTAAAAGGCTGAGCAAATTGTTCCATCAAGCATATACTGTTTTGTCATAAAACACTGCATTTCCAAAAATGACTTCAAACAATGTTTTATAAATTCTTATATTATATTATATAGAGGAAACTCCCAGGGCAACTCATTGATTTGGAATAGACATTTAGTAAATAGGGCTGTCACCATAATAGATTTTGATTTATACCTCTCCTAAATTTAGGGAGAATATTGCTTTTTGAAACACTGGTACAGTAGATTTCTCTTTTCTAGAAAATATTGTTTGAAATACATTTTTTTAAAAAAATACTGAAGTCACATCCAATCAAATTCATTTATAGAACATTATTTGCTTTATCTTCAAATATGCACAGGATAGTCTCAGAATTTATATGCAACCTTATACATTTTGAGGACTCTTATTTATACAGAGAAATAAACAGCAAATTTATTTACACAGAGATAAAGAGCTTTTACCATAGAAAGTAACAAAAAGTAATAAAAGAACAAAAGAAAATCAGAATGTTTATGAATTTTCACAGAATATTTAATGCCAAACATCAGATCAGTCAGAACTTTTTCTTTACTTCTTACTATGTAGCACAGTCTGTATTCTATAATATTAACTAAATATATGTGTGTATTTCTCTATTCCTATATTCTACTACTTTCTACCGTGTTTCCCTGAAAATAAGGGTTTTTCTTTTGACCCCCCAAATTAGCATTTGGCCTTATTTTTGGGGAGGTCTTATTATTTTTGAGGTGCAGGAGGCACCGAGCATGGTCACTTCATGGCTGCTGCTGTGTTGCAATATTTTTGGGGAGGACTTATTTTTTTGGGATGGCTTATTTTAGCGCATACGCTCAAAAGCCCAATTGTGCTTATTATCTGGGGAGGGCTTATTTATGGGGAAACAGGGTAATTTAAAGTAAGGGATTATAGATATTGATATAATTTCCTTTTGTGTGTCAGGCTAATAACTGCTTTTCTCTGCTCTTACATCTCCCTTGTCGCCCATCAAAAGTGGAGAGGGGAAAAGGACATTTCATCCTTGGGACCCAAGTCCTGTTTCACTTGAGTTCTACACTTTGACATTCTGGAGAGGATTGACAATAAATTTCCATATCTTTATTGACTCCTGGCCAAATGAACCTGTTTCTAAACTTAAATATATTTGCCTTCCTCTTGGAAAAGGGAGCTACATTTTCAAGATTTGTTGTCATGAGATTTGTATTTACAAAAGTAACACTAGCACTCTTCCCCTGCAATGTCCTTAAGCACAGAATCTGAAATTCAATAATATACAGTTAATATATTTATCATTAGAATATCAGAATGATTCTTAGGAATCTCAGGTTAGTTTTAGGAGGTATCTTCCATGTATCTTCCATCCTTATTCCACAGTTCTCAGCACATATAACTTATGTATGTATATGTTATTTTTGGTGATGCTCTTCTGCTAAATAAGGCATTAGAATTATTAAAACAATAAAATGTTACTGTATAAATAATGACAGTTAAGAGAAGAGTGAGGGGAAATGGCAGAAACACTATGTTTTTTCCTATTCCTTCCCTAATTGCACACAGAAATCTCACATGCTGAGTACAACAGAAGATGGCTTCAGCCCGATCAAATGCAGTATGTTGTTTTCCTTCCAGGCAGTATATTTTATTTAGCTTATTGATATTCCAGTTCAAACATTTTGTTTAATTTAGTCTTAGTGAGCTGTGATGTGTTAACTAGAAATGCCAAGTTGTTCATTGACCTCCTATTGGGTCTTCCTTCTTATTTTATCCTGACAAAGGATAGAACAAAGAGATTGTGTTAAATTGATTTATTCAGCAGAAATAAGAGAAAGACAAAATAGATCATCCAATGGAATCTTAAAATTTTACATGCTGAGTTTGAGGAACTTTGTTTTCAAAGGAAACTGCAACTTCTGTTGAGCACAAATATCATTACAGCATATATCCCACTGGTGAACCCAAAAAGATTCTTGCTGCTATCACAGTACTCACTGGCCTGGCTTGTACAATATGCCAAGACATAATTTGGCTTGTTTGATTACAGCTTAGTATGCTATAGGAACCCAGCCAAGTACAGCTTAGTGTAAGTTGTAAGTGTGCACTAGTACAATCCTAAACATGTACGGTCAAAACTAAAACCTAATAAGCACAGTAGTAGGGTATGCACTGACATGTAACCTAAGATTTTTTTTCTAAATATTGTCTAGTGTTTTCCCTCTTTGCTGGGATTACTACAAGGGTCCATTAAATTGTTCCTACCGAAAGAGCACAATTAACCTTTAGCTTCCTGAAAGACATGGTGTGCTAAGGCATCACACTCAGTATTAAACTTTCAATAAGCACTTCCTTCCACCAGCTACCTTTGTGCTATGGAATCTCTACCATCTTCTACAGCCAAGGTAATACAAAAAAGTCTACCATCTTCCCATGGGAAAACTTGCCTCTATAATCTTAGCAAAACGAAGAGGTCACTTTGATAAGCAAAGACATTGCTTGCTGCCTGGAGGTTGATTGACAGATAGCAGTGATGGAGGCCAGAAAACAACCCTGCATGTAAACAAAAGAGGAGAAGGAGGAAAAGGAGGAGAAGGCAAATCCTAGCTGATATTTCTAGCAAACACTTGGCAGTTGTGTGGAAGAATTTCACACTCCTGAGAAAGGTAGTAAGCAAAGAGATGTAGTTAGGGTTGGCTTTGTTTTTAACATTGGTGTTCCAACTGAGACATGCAGATTGTGGGAAAGAGGTATCTGTATACAGCTTGCTAAAACAGTGCTGACTAAGGAGTTGCTCCTTGAGTTTTAGCAGCCTATCAATCACTCTCTGTGCACAAAGAAAAATGAAGGATAATATTCCACACTTTGCTTGCTGCTAGCATGAAGAATTTGCAGTGTTGAAAGCCCTTAAATTAAGAGGATTGCCCTCAAGGGTACTATTAATAATGTACTATAGAAGTTGTGTCAAATGCTACAATATTAAAATTGCCGGGTAGACTATTACCCTGCTTAAGCCCTTTACTCTATTAAAGAATGCAGTGCCTGTGCAGTCAGATCAGGTACCTAGCACTGAATTATGTCTCAGTCTATTTCTTAGGTGAGCCTTGACAACTACATTCATTAGTAACTGCCATCAACTGCAAGTGTGATGTGTATATTCCTGGAGAATACACACTCATAACATGGTGGCTTTGATACCCGGCATGAAAAATAATGCACGCTGGTTGTTAATTTGATTCAAATGATCAGAATTAAATAATACTCTTTTCCATGATAACAAGACTGTATGGCTGAGATGCAAATAGACAGTGTTTTAATGGATAATGGGGTTGCGTAAGGATAAAGAAATTTGAGTTAATTCCAACAAAACATATTTAGATATGTCCTTTCATGCATTAATCATGTCCAGAGGTCTCCATTAGGGCTGAGCAGCTCTCTGAAAGGATGTTTTGATTCCATAAAGCTTCAACAAATTTATCCCATCAAAGGCATTGTACAAATCCAAGCAGGAACCTGATTTCTAAGCAGCAAATCAAATCTGAGCTATCTTGAAGCACTTCTTATCCTTTTGAAACAAATTCTTGATCTGGTGATTTATCTCCTTCTTTTGGTTTTCTGTGGGCAATATAGAACGTTGCAATGTCTCTTCTCCATAGGGAAAAGTTGTGTAGTGTGAAGGCATCAGAGGCGGTATTCAGCCAGTTCAGACCAGTTCGCTTGAACCGGTAACAGAAATCGCAGGTGGGCCTGCCCACCCATCCTGGCTCTATGCCATCCTATTTAAGCATGTTTTTGACGCCGGGCGCATGTGCGGAAGGGACGCAACAGAGCAGAAGGCCAGGCACATGCGTGGAAGAAGTGTGTGTGCCCATGAAATGGGTGCAAGGGCAAGAAGTGAGTGGGCGCATGTGGGATGAACTGGTGGTGACAAAATGTGAAACCCACTGCTGGAAGGCATCTCCAACACAGAGATGAATCAATGAGTTTTATTGCTTACTATACCTTGTGCTTATCTGAATAATTTTGGAGTGATAAAGCTGAGGACCATATTGATTGGAAACATGTGGAAGAGGCCTTCATCCTGCAATGGATAGACAATGACTAAAAAGATGATGATGATATGATGATGATGATGATGATGTATGCGTGTGTGTATTCGTATTTTTCAGAATATAAGATGCACCTTTTTCTCCCAACAAAGAGGGTGAAAATTTGGGTGCATCTTATACACCGAATATAGCCTCATTCATTCCCACCAGTGGCCAAAAACGCAAGGCATGTAGGCAGTGATGGTCTGTGGCAATCCCTGCAGCCTGGAACAGGTAATTGGGGGGGTATTCTGGCAGTCCGATCCGTCTGCCAATCAGATGTGCTGAATCAGGCTGCAATAAGTGCTGGAGCTGACCTGGCTGATCAGAGTTTGCAGCAGCAATCACATTCAGAAAGCACAGTAATTGATTCAGCAGGATTCAAATAATAATAATATACCATATATTACCAAAAGCAGGTTTTTCAAGGTACAAGCAAAACACAAGCAGTTTCACTTTCAGTTCTCAGCTAAGCCAGGCTCCTTCCTATCTCCTTGTTGCTCACATGGAAAATACTGTTTCAGAGTCCACCTTCACTGGCTGACTTAGTTACTATGTCTATTGTTCTGTGCATGCGCAGAAGCAAAAAACAAAGAACCAGTTCGGGGACATGGCAGGCCTGGGTCGCTGCTAGTTCCAGCTTTTCCTCTTTTTACAGATAGAGGGTACCAATAAAAGCTTACTAGTGCTAGTTTTTTGTACTGGTCTCTTTCTCTGTGGCTTCGCTGAACCAGCTTCTGCTGCCTATTCTAAGTAATAGCAAACCATGATACCTGCAAGGATAAGTCAAGAATCCGTCTTAAATGTTAGTCTTTTTAATGGAAATATAACAGGGTTCTAATGTTCAGAGTTATACTGTAGGCTAGATTGAATTAAAACCTTGTTTCATTCCCAGAACATCAGCTTATACAAACAAACACGTACACATAGAGAAAATATATGTGTATTGCAGCAATTGTACAATATATTGATTAATTAGCTCAGCAAGCTACAGTAACTAGTCAAACCTAATGGATCACGCAGGGTCAGACCTGGTTAGAACTTGGATGGAATGTCATCAGATAATTTCAGGATGGCTGATTAGATTGGAAAATCAGAGAAACTATTGGAAAAAGGCAAAGGCAAACTCTTCAGTACTGCTGCCAAGAAAATTCAAGATGTAGTTGCAAAGAATAAGCTTTTACCCTTTATAAGGTAATGATTAAGGTTCCCCTCGCACATATGTGCTAGTCCTTCCTGACTCTAGGGGGTGGTGCTGATCTCTGTTTCAAAGCCTAAGAGCCAGCACTGTCCAAAGATGTCTCTGTAGTCATGTAGCCAGCATGACTAAACACCGAAGGCGCATGGAACACTGTTACTTTCCAAAGGTGGTTCCTATTTTTCTATTTCCATTTTTACTAAGGTGACCAGATTTTCAGATTAAAAAAGAGGGACGCCCTTGACCGGGGGGGGGGGGGGGGGCTTGATTAAAAAAAAATTTTTTTGTCAAAAGGTCACCCCAGGACACTGAAACCAGCATAAATACGAATCTGTTGCCAAACAAAATTTTGATCACGTGACCATGAGGATGTTGCAACGGTCGCTAAGTGTGAAAAATGGTCATCAGTCACTTTTTTCAATGCCATTGTAACTTTGGTCACTAAATGTTTTCCCCCTCCTCGAGACTCCTCACTTCTTCCTTCATTCCTCTTGCTTATCTACCTTCACCTTATATGTCTTCTGCTCTTTCCCTCTCTTCCTTCCTTTCTCCTTCCATCCTCTCTTCTTTCCTCACTCACTCCCTTCCTCTTTTTTTCTCTTCCTTCCTCCTTCCATTCTTTCAGCTTCATTTCTTTTGCCTATCTACCTTCTCTGTCTTTCTGCTCTTTCCATTTCTTCGCTTCTGTTCCTTCCTTCTTCCCTCCTTTCCTATTTCTTCCTTCTTCCTTCCTTCTGCCTATCTACCTTCACCTTCTCTGTCTTTCTACTCTTTCCCTGTCTTCCCCTTTCCTCCCTCCCTCCCTTCTTTGCTTTCTAGTTCCATCTTTTCTTCTTTCCTCTCTCCCTCTTTTTCTTTTTTCCTTCCTTCCTCCTTCCTCTTGCCTATCAACTTTTTTTATTTTTTTTGTTACATAGACGACACATACCCACAACAATAAAAACAAAAGAAAAAGAAAAAAACCCATCATCACATATAGCATGTCATTTGGTTACAAGTGTTTTAACATTTATCATTCTTATACATTTATTATTTCATTTAATAGGTTATAATATACAGTTTGGCTTGCTTTGTTTACCATCCCTTCCTCCTGTTATAACACCACCTTATTTTCCCTTTCTTTTCTCCCTTCCTCCCTTCTCTACTTTCTTCCTTCCTGCTCTCCTTTCCCTTCCTTCTTCCCTTACCTTTCTCCTACTCCTGCTCTTCCTCTTCCCCTTTCTACCCTCTCTCCCCCTCTTTCTCTCCTTTCCATCCTCCTCTCCTTACCTCTTTCTTCTTTTCCATCATCCTTTCATTCTCTCCTCCTTTCTCCCTTTCTCCCAACTCCCTTTCTGGGAGTTGAAGTCCACACACTTTCAAGTCTCCAAGGTGGAGAAAGACTGATCTATCTAATTAATATAATTATTTCTCCCTCTCTTTTTCACTCTCTCTCCAGCGCACACACGCAAATGCATAGAGCAGCCCACCTCACACACAGGTAACTCCGGGCGGCTTACGGGAAGAGGACAGCCGACCACTCAACCACGCGGGGGGGGGGGGCAGGATTTCGCCAAGAAAAGTTAACTTTCCTGCGAAAGGGGCCGGGAGCCTCTCAGCTGTTCCCGGCCGGGGAGACCTCCCCCCACTTCCACTCCTGCGACCCTCCTCCCGCCTCCTCGGAGCTTCAAGCAAGCTAACTGGGAAGGCCGGGGAAGAAGAAAAAGCGGCAGCGTGGGGGCGTGGCGGAAGCCCGGCTGCCGTTTCTCTTGCTGAGGGTGGGAGGAGGAGGAGGAGAAAGTTAAAGTGGCAGCACGATCCCTTCAGCAGCCGAGGCGGGAAACGTGCGTTTTGACAGGGCTTGCACAGCGCTGTGCAAGCCCTGCCAAAGTGTCCGTTTCCCGGGCGGGCTGCCGTTTCTCTTGCTGAGGGCGGGAGGAGGAGGAGGAGAAAGTTAAAGTGGCAGCCCGATCCCTTCAGCAGTCGAGGTGGGAAACGTGCGTTTTGACAGGGCTTCCACAGCGCTGTGCAAGCCCTGCCAAAGTGTCCATTTCCCGGGCGGGCTGCCGTTTCTCTTGCTGAGGGCGGGAGGAGGAGGAGGAGAAAGTTAAAGTGGCGGCCCGATCCCTTCAGCAGCCGAGGCGGGAAACGTGCGTTTTGACAGGGCTTGCATAGCGCTGTGCAAGCCCTGCCAAAGTGTCCGTTTCCCGGGCGGGCTGCCGTTTCTCTTGCTGAGGGCGGGAGGAGGAGGAGGAGAAAGTTAAAGTGGCGGCCCGATCCCTTCAGCAGCCGAGGCGGGAAACGTGCGTTTTGACAGGGCTTGCACAGCGCTGTGCAAGCCCTGCCAAAGTGTCCGTTTCCCAGGCGGGCTGCTGTTTCTCTTGCTGAGGGCGGGAGGAGGAGGAGGAGAAAGTTAAAGTGGCGGCCGGATCCCTTCAGCAGCCGAGGTGGGAAACGTGCGTTTTGACAGGGCTTGCACAGCGCTGTGCAAGCCCTGCCAAAGTGTCCGTTTCCCGGGCGGGCTGCCATTTCTCTTGCTGAGGGCGGGAGGAGGAGGAGGAGAAAGTTAAAGTGGCGGCCTGATCCCTTCAGCAGCCGAGGCTAATTCTCTGCACGAACGAGAGTGTGGGGGCAGCGGCAGCCGCCCGCACAGAACTTCCACCCGCTTCAGGGGATTCTGCCGGGCGGCGGGAGCCCCGGAAGTGAGAGGAAGTTCTCTGCGGGCGGCTGCCGCTGCCCCCACCCTCTCCTCCTGCCGCGGCGAGCGGAAAATTATCTGATTAGAATTAGATTAGATTACTCACCAACAAGCGCAGCTGCAACTCCAAAAGACGAAAGGAAAATGGAGACTCACGCAGGCGTCCTCAGGCTAAGGAGTCCAGCCAATCAGTGAGCTGGTTGGGATGGAAAATTTTCCATCCCAGCCAGCTCACTGATTGGCTGGAGTCCTGGCCAATTAAATCAGTGAGCGGCAGGCTGAGCCAGCCCAGCAAGCTAGCAGCTGATGGCCGGGAGCTGCGAGCGCCAAAAAAAGCGTGCTTTTTAAAAAAGCGTGCGGGACGCGGGAAAATGCATTAAAAAGCGGGGGTGTCCCGCCAAAAGCGGGACGTCTGGTCACCTTAATTTTTACATGCTTTCAAACTGCTAGGTTGGTGGAAGTTGGGACAAGTAATGGGAGCTCACTCCATTACATGGCGCTAGGGATTCGAACAGCTGAAATGTCGACCTCTCTGATCGGCAAGTTCAGTGTCTTAGCCACCGAGCTACCGTGCCTCTTTTACTCTTTATACTAACTAACTTATATTCACTGTACAGTAACAGGGCTAATGGAGCACATTCAATATTGCAAAAATGGATAGTGATATCTATTTATTATAATGATTACATTTTTAAAAAGTTTACATGAAAATTCTGAGTGTCTGGGCATATGGCAGTCTATCAACTCAGATCTCTCTCTCTCTCTCTCTCTGAGTATGTGTGTGTGTGTGTGTGTGTGTGTGTGTGTGTGTGTGAATGTACATTTCTTTTGCTCATCTTCTGTATTTAATGTCACATCACAGTAAACTGTAATATGTGTAATATTTTGTTGAGTAATATAGTAGGTCTGAATACATACAGTCTGCTAAACTGTAAACTATGGATAGCGAACCAAAGCAATGGACTGATATGAGAGACTTTGCCAAACACAACAAACCACTGATGGTTTAGCATAATGCGGAACTGTGTTACACACAACTGATTAGCTCATCTCTTAGTCAATGGCTATTAATAACAGAATCAGTGATGACTCTTATCTGGAATAAGGCAGCTTTCTTCAACTGACAGGTCCTTTCATGTTCAGGCAGGACTCTGATTTTGGCTGTGGGCCATGCTGATTGTTATTCCTGTCGGTGTGCTGGTAATCAATTGATGACAGTAGTTTAAAAGACAGGTAATGAAGAATTGCAGCTATTGACTTAGGCTGTTAAATAAGCAAAGAGAGATTTACATCATTTCCCTCAATAATTTCAGCAGAAGTAGATTGAGAGTTTCAGCATTTCTTTCTTGGAGTACATCTAGAAAATTTATATTATAATTAGATACCCACCATCACTACCAACATATAAAGTAGGAAATTTCCTTCCTTTAGTAGTGGAGGAACAAGCTGGATTTAGCCACAGCACAAGGAAAATTGCTTTATTTTACACAATCTCATAACAAGACAAGTAATCGGAAACAAGAAAATGTTTACTGCCTTCATAGAGTTCAATGGTTTCTGATTCCATAAACAGAAACTTAATGTGAAACAAATTGGCCACTTTAAACATGGAACTGGGTACAATTGAAGGTACTGGTTGTCACCTTTATCTGTTGGACCACCTTTTCCTCATCACATCTACCCAACCTATCAGAGTGGGGAGACAGGGAATGTTGCAAGTCCCCACTCCTAAGGAAGCACATATGGTGGAACCCAGAAGAAGAGCCTTATCTGTGGTGGCTCCCTCCCTTTGGAACATCATCCCTGCCTTCCTAATCTTAGATTGGCCCCTACTTTCATAAGGCCCCGAAGACCTGGTTTTGCCAAGGGGAACCCAAAGAACCCAAAGAGCTCATCAAATGGCTTGTTTGATTGGTTGTTGTTGCTGAGACAGGAAATTGTATTGTTTGGTATTGTTTGTATATTGGGTTTTTATTTTTGTAAACTGCCCAGAGTTACTAAAGAGCAAGTGGACTGCTATACAAATTTTCTTAGATAAATAAATAAACTGAGACTCTTTTTCCTGGTTAAAGCTCTCTACTTAAAATCCATATCATTTGGTAAAATGGTTCTCTAACAGAGGTGGGTTTTGACCGGTCCAGTTCAAACATACCAGTAGTGATAATTGGGCATCCGTTTGCTTACCGGGGCCCCTGGAGGCCCTGTACCAGTACGGTCCCTCCCCTGGCCTGCCCTCCCGCTCACTCTCTCGCCCACCTGCCCACCACTCACTCTTTCTCTTTCTCTCTCCCCCCCACCTGTCTGTACCATGCTTGCCCTGCCCACCCACTTCCTTTGCCAGAGCAGAGGACTGTGCTTCTTTCTTTTTGACAGCCACCTTGTTTCCAATGGGAGGGGAGAAATCCATGTATTAGAGGGAGGAAAGGAAGTCCCTAGCAGAAGCTCGACCTTCTCTTCCCTCTAACGCATGGATTTCTCTCCACCCCATTAGAAACAAAGGGGCTGTCAAAGAGAAGGAACTACAGCAAATGAGAGGTGAGTGGGTTTTTCCCCCTGCCATTCTGGAAGAAAAGAAATCTAGTGCAGGAGGAGGAGGAGGTGTGGCATAAAGGAGTGCCACCTTAAACCAAAGCCTCTGAGTAACTGGGAAACAAAACCATGCTTTTCAAGAGGCAGTTTTCAGCAGGTTCCAAGTGTGCCTTTCTTTTCCAGTTACTCAGAGGCTTTGGTTTATGGTACAGCTGCTTTATACCACCCCTCCTCCTCCTCCTGCAAGCAACAGGTGCCTCAGAGTCTGTTGGGTCCATCTCGCACCCACAGAAGTAGCGGGCACCTGCTGCTCCCTGCCACCATGAATCTGCCCTCTGCCTTCGGAGGCAATGGAGACAAGTGCTCTTCTTGGTGCAGCGTGCTTGGCTGGGGTGGGGGTGGAGTGAGGCGAGCTTCGGGCTGGAGCAGGCAAGCACAGCCACCGCATCAAGGGGAGCACTTGCCTCCATTATCTCCGAAGGTGGAGGTCAGGTGCACGGCGGCAGGGAGCAGTGGGTGCTGTTGCTGCAGGTGTGAGTGGAAGGTGCTGGGTATCAGGGGTGCGGTGGGGCGCATCTCCGCCTTGTAGAAGTTGCCCGGCAAGTTGCCTCCAAAGGATACCAGGTGGTACCGCCTGAGTGGTCATTATCTTCTTCCTGGGCTCCGTCTTCCAGGCAGACAGAGTGTCCCATGCAGACGGAGCGAAAGCCCATTGGCCACAGCCGTCACTTCAAGTCAAGAGCAGGCTGCTTGGCTCGCACCCTGTACCGTGCAGGAGACAGCGAAGAGTCCCAGCCTGACGCCCCCCCGTTTTATCAAAAAGTTTTACTACTGTTTCAGTCTGCCTAACTTGGGGGGGGGGGTCATGTGACTGAGTATGCATGAGTGACATCAAGTTCGTGGCATGACAAAACCACGCTCGACTAAGCCGCACCCGATTAAACCGCGTCACTGATGTCATCAACAGGGCGACAACAGCCAGCGCGGAGAAAGAAGGGTGCTTTAAATAGCGCTTTCAAAGCAAGCCAATTCAACTTAAGGTAAGGGTTAGGTTTAGGGTTAGCTTTAGGGTTAGGGTTAGGGTTAGGTTAAGGGTTAGGATTAGGTTAAGGGTTAGGATTAGGGTTACGGTTAGGTTAAGGGTTAGGTTTAGGATTAGGTTTAGGGGGTTAGGTTTAGGTTTAGGGGTTAATTTTAGGTTTAGCGTTTACAGCGTGCTTCTGTCTCCGTGCTGTTGTCGCTCTGTTGATGACGTCAGCTATGCGGTTTTGTCGAGCGCGCTTTAGTCAAACGCGGTTTTGTGGTGGAACCATCAAGTTGACCAGACCCACTCAGTCACATGCTCCCCTAGCCATGCCCACCATACCAGTAGTAAAAAATTTTTGAAACCAACCACTGTCTAGCACATACCTACCCATCAAGATCTTAGACAGTATTGCATTCTAGCCCCAATGCTTGTAAATCTCTATGTCCACAGACTCTTGTTATCAATTTACAACCACTATTGGGGGGCAGAATTTCCATTGCTAAGCATTGTTAAGTAAGCTGTGCTTTATTTTACAATTTTTCCCCATCTCTACAGTTGTTAAGCGAATCATGTGGTCGTTAACCAAATCCAGCTTCTCCCAGTGAGTTTGCTTGTCAGAAGCTGGATTTGCTTAACACAGAAGGTTGCAAATAGTGATCACATGACCCCATCACTTTTTACATGCTGACAATATCACTCTAATGCAGCATTCTCAAACAGGCCTGAAAAGACTGTTGCAAAGGCTAAATGCCTATCTCGTTCTCAATTCTTTAAACATCAATAAAACCAAATCTAAAGTCATGGTATTTAGCAAAAAAAAGTGTATGTAACTAGTAGCTAAATGTGGAGCCTATTGAACAAGTAAATTATTCTACCTATTTAGAGGTAGATTTTCCCAATACTGGCTCATGGGCAAATCATTTTAAAGGAAGCTCAGTGAGGGCTGAGGCATGTAACAAAAAACTATATAAATTATTTAATCACAATTATCTAGGAACATTAACCTCCATATTGAAAGTGTTTAGGTCAAAAATATAGTCCTACTGTTGATCCAGTGTGGAACTTTGTGGAATCTTACAAAACCTGCCTCACTTGAAAAGTTCAGAGCCATTTTTTAAAGAAACAAACTAGGAACTATAAGAACACATCAGACGCTGTGGTCAGAGCAGAAAGAGGTATTCCCTCCAAAACCAGTCATTCAAACAAAGTTTTTATCTATTAGTGGAGGATCCATTCAGTTGAATCTGACAGGACACCCCAAATACGTTTTAGCTGAACAGGTAACATTAATTAACCAATAAGTTACCTGTCCCTTAGTACCAGTATTACTTTGCAAAAGAGAAACCACAGGGGAGAAAACTTGCTCAGTTTTTTAGTTTATGATTTTTAAATGTACTGAGATATTCAAAGAAAAACTGAATATTTCCTCATGAAAGAAAAACAGCAGCTTGTGAAACAGTTGGTGCCATAATACAAGTTCACTGAGTGATAAGCGAAGTTGACGATGCATTGATCAAGATGGGGTTCATTCTGTGCTTTGTATACTCCATAAAAAGGCCTGAGTGGATTTATTTCAAAACATATTTGATCCTAAGCATATGTGCCAGGACATCTCTTTGAAATATTTCCTATTATTCTGTCCAAGCTGAACCAATAATGTTTTCCTGATATTTTCCATTATGACCTGATTCAGCAGGAGCTTCTACTCAGCTCTTATCATTCTGTGCCAATTTAATTCTCACTTTTTTCTCTACTGTAGAAACCTTCCAGAGATGCTAGACTTCAGCATGATGTGCATCATGCTTGTTGTAGGTCAACAGATGACGTACTAAGCCAAAATGGAACATTTTAAAAAAAAAAGAGTATAGCTAAAATCAGAACTTTTCATTATATCACAGCAGACCATTTTGTCTTTGCAAATCACTTTTCTTCCTCTACATCTACACACCACTTCAAACACACCTTTTATTCTTTACATTTCTCAACATCTTGTTTGTCAGGATCTTATCCATTGCACCCAGCCAAGTTCTCATTGATCCACCGTCTCCTGCTTCATATATTTGTTTTGCAAGTCAATCGTTATTCATTCTCTAGGTATGACCAAACTATTTCAATGTACTTCTTTGTACTACTCATTCACTAGTGCCCATCTACACACTCACCCCAAGTTTGGCAAACTAAAGGAATGTCTTGAGGTTACATGAATGGTTTTACAAGCTAAACAAAACCCAAGCAAAATTTATATTGCTGCATACTCGAACATGGTGACTCCAGGAGGCTTATAGGCCATAAAAGCACAATTCAAAAGAAATAATAATAAAAAGTATAAAATAATAACCCCTCACCCCACCCTGACAACAACACACATTTATACCAGCCATTAAATGGGTTCCATCCTGCTCTGGGTTCCTCAGGCCTGCTGGCAGAACCGTGATTTCAGGGCCTTCCAAAAATAGAGTGTTAGAACATCATTCCTCATCATTCATCTGGAAACACTATTATGGCTAAGTGGATATGTAACCCAAGCCTTAGCATTGGTTGAATTAACTGAAATCATTATAGAGGACTGCATTAACGTCTAAAGAGAGTCACTGGGATATCTGCATATCCAAACTCTTGACGATTATCAGAAGCTCTACCCAGCTGGATTCCAGGCTGTCTAAAAACTAAATCTATAGCAGAGAATGTTGTTATTAGTTGCAAAGTTGTGTCTGACCCATCATGACCCCATAGACAATGTTCCTCCAGGCCTTTCTGTCCTCTACCATCCCCCTATTTAAAGCAGAGGATGGGTTTTTTCTAATTAAGATGTTAACTTCAGTTGAGATAAACAGATTTCAGAGTTAACATTCAATACATAATACACTTACAAAAATGTATCAAAAGTAAAATGCTCTTGACGCAAACTTGAAGTCTGAGGACTACATGCAGTTTTCTTGGAAGCATTATGTGACTGCTGCTGACATTTCTGGGATATTTCTCTTTATATATGCTAGTCTTATACAATTATTTTTGACCAACTTAGTATTTCTAATACATCTATAATCTCGCATTTCAGGTCTATTTAGCCTATTTTTTTCATGTTCCGACTCCTACCTCGTGTTTCCAGCCATTGATAAAATATATTCCATAATATTCTGCCTCTCCTTTGTTTTTTAATTCTAATGTTAGTCTAATCCATTTCTGTGCATGTTAATATCTTCCTTATTATCTCTTTTTCTGAAGGGATATTTTCATTTTTCCATTGCTGTGCATATACTATTCTCGCTGCTGTTAGGATATGAAGTATTAGGTATATTGACGCTTTGCTATAGCCTTCTATTATAATCCCTAATAGAAATAATTCTGGCTTGAATTCAATACGTCGTCCAACCATTTTTTCTAGTAACATCTGAATTTGTATTCGGAAATATTTCTTGACTACCTAGTGTAATGTAAAACCTTGGATTTAAACCCTAACCAAGTCCAAACCTGCTCAGCTTCCATGCTGCCTTCTGTAAAGACCATAAGCAGGAATGTGGTTTCGAAGTTTTGTAGATAAAGGCAGAATACAGATTCCTGTAGGTTGCATCTGTGAGTGTTATAGTAATTTCAGCACAGAGGTTGAAGTGTGCTGACTGAATTGCCTCATCTCAGCAAAGCTTCTCATGAAAGCACACAGCTTTTACCTTGACAAAATTTTGTACTGGACTGATTCATCTTGTCTTGCTGATGGTAGCTTCTGCCTTAGAAATGGGATGCTGTTTCACTTCGCAATATTGCTTCAAATGGGCAGCTTCCCGTGAACATCCCACAAAATAAGGCTGCCCAGTCTTAATTCCTGTAAGCGTACAGGAATTTTTAATGACTTGCTATTGATCTGATGATTGATTTGTTATGCCGCATATACTTTGCATGATTAGCTTTCCCCATCTTCAGGCACTGTTTTTGACCTATGTTTTTCAGAGCTAGCCAAAAGCATTTAAAACATTACCCTGAAAAAATCTCATACATCTACAACTTCAAAATCAAGAAACAGTTATATGAGTCACTAGTTCTTTTTTTATTTTACATGAATGTTTTGCAATTTTCTAACCATATTAACTCACCTTCACCAGCAACGTAAAATTATTTTTTTTAATTTCCAATGCAGGTTACTCAACTGAGCGATCTTATTCTACACATCACTTCTACACCTCATCCCTTGCTCGTACTGCACATATTGGCTGAAAATAATGAGGGCTACTCTCAAATTCTTTTTCTTCTATACCTTCACGTGTTGTTGTTATTTTTAGTTCTGCCTGAAGAAGTCCTTGCAGTATTCCTGACAAATTTTCAGAAGTGATTTGCCATTGCCAGCTTCCTAGAGTTGCAAAAAGAGTGACTGGCCCAAGGACACCCAGGTGGCTCTATGCCTAAAATAGGACTAGAACTATGATGATGATGATGATGAACAGAATAGAATAGAATTATGTATTGGCTAAGTGTGATTGGACACACAAGGAATTTGTATTTGATGTATATGCTCTCAGTTTACATAAGAAGAATAAAAATACATTCATCAAGAATAAGAAGATACAACACTTAGTGATAGTCAAGGTTACTAATAAGCTATCAAATCACACTAGGAAACAATAAAAATAATATAAATTGAAAGATACAAGCAACTTTATTATAGTCATAACTGGGGAGAGAAAGATACTAGGAAGGAAAAGAATAATAATAGTAACACATTCTTGGTAAATTATTGACAGTGTTGTGGGAATTAGTGGTTAAGCAGAGTGATGGCATTCGGGGAAAAACTGTCCTTGTTTCTAGTTGTTCTGGTGTGCAGTGCTCTACAGCATCATTTTGAGGGTAGAAGTTGAAACAATTTATGCACAGGATGCGAGGGGTCTGTAAATATTTTCACAGCCCTCTTTTTGACTCGTGCAGTATACAGGTCCTCAATGGAAGGCAGGTTGGTAGAAATTGTTTTTTATGCCGTTCTAATTATCCGTCAATGAAGTCTATGTTTGTCTTGTTTGGTTGCAGAACCAAACTAGACAGTTATGGAAGTGCAGATGGCACTCAATAATTCCTCTGTAGAACTGAATCAGCAGCTCTTTGGGCAGTTTCAGCTTTCTGAGTTGGCACAAAAAGAACATTCTTTGTTCTGCTTTTTTAATGACATTTTTGATGTTAGGTATCCATTTTAAGTAGGCATATGATAGAACCTAGAAACTTGAAGGTCTCTACTGTTGATACTGTGTTGTCTAGTATTGTGAGAGGTGGCAGTATAGGAGTTTGTCTTCTAAAATTGACCACCATTTCTATGGTTTTGAGTGTATTAAGTTCAAGATTGTTTTGGCTGCATCACTAGGCTAGTTGTTCAACCTCCTATCTGTATGCAGAGTCATTGTTGTCTTGAATGAAACCAATCACTGTTGTATCATCTGCAAACTTCAGTATTGTATTCAGGATGATGATGATGATGATGATGAATATGACGATGACAACAACAACAACAACAACAATTGCAACAAACTAAACAGTCTGCCAGTGATGCAGGCTTTGGTGAAATTTGATGGGAGAAACTTATGGTTCCTTTCACAAAAATATTCTAAGAAAGTAGCACACTGTTACAATGAGAGCACTGGAGGAAACATGAAACCTATTAACATTTTACTACTCTTGGTCAATCAAGAACACAATTGTGGTTATAGATTTTTTCATAGGAGGAAAAAAAACATGGGTGGCTTCAGCATCTGACTAATTGTAAAGGCAGCTAAAAATATTTAATTAATGCAAAATAACATAATCATTGGCAATCCTAACCCTAATGCATTAAGGTATATTTCTAAATAGCAGTATCAACATTAAATAATTCTTATATTTCTCAAGTCTGAAAGGCTTATTTCTATATAAAGATATTGGGCACTTTAGAAATGTCAAAAAGAACCTTTTAAAATTATTTAATTATTAGTTGTTTAAAAGAAAATCTAATCAGGATCAATATTTATTTTGTCCTCCTGATCACTCTCATTAACTGAGAGATGCATCAAACTGAGGTCATCAGTTCAATTTAGATCTACATTCAATTGAAGCCGTTGCACTTAACTTGAATGAGATTCAAATGAGCATGTATATCTATAATTTATTTTACATTAAAAAACTGACATTCTGGATAAAAGACAGCACTTTTTTATTCCAGAATAGTTCCATTAATCCTATCTTGTTTTATATAGCTGACCTTATTTTATTTTAAGAGTACTTTTGTATGCAGATCATATTTTACAGAAAATTTGGGTCTTTAGGACTTCTCCCTCCCCCGAAATGCCAAATTTGCATGCTGGATTTGACCCAGACTACTTTGCTGTCATATGTTGAAACTAGTAAGGAAGATGGGGACGCAGTGGCTCAGTGGCTAAGACTAAGCTTGTTGATCAGAAAGGTCGGCAGTTCAGCAGTTCAAATCCCTAGCGCCGCATAATGGAATGAGCTCCCATTACTTGTCCCCGCTTCTGCCAACCTAGTAGTATGAAAGCATGTAAAAATGCAAGTAGAAAAATAAGGACCACCTTTGGTGGGAATGTAACAGCATTCTGTGCACCTTCGCCATTCAGTCATGCCAGCCATATGACCATGGAGACATCTTCGGACAGTGCTAGCTCTTCAGCTTTGAAATGGAGATGACTACCGCCCCCTAGACTCTGGAACAACTAGCACATACTGTATGTGCGAGGGGAACCTTTACCTTTAAGGAAGATGAGAATTGTGTTATTTCATCTACTGAAGAAATATGCTATTGCTCTAATGTTGCCCGAAAGGTAATTCATTCATCTTCCTCCTATCCTCTACTGTAGTACACAAAATTGAGCAAGTGGGTTTTTTTGTGTTATCTGTCGCTAAATTCTCTATCTAGATAACATCTTTCTTTCTTATATTATCATGAAATCTTTTCTTCTGGATTTGTTTTACTTTATTTTATATTTTTTACTTTTTTCTAAGAATAAGATGCTTATAATAGGCATCTTATTCTTAGAAAGGTAACTTTGAAGAAAGGAAACTTCTAAATGTAAGTAAGTAAATGAATAAAGAAATGCTGGAAGTCGTCAGTTTGTACTAGTTAGGAAGAATGTTGGAGAGAGAATTGGGGAATTTTACATATTCAGTAAATCAACAGATCAACTACATTTTAATAATGTTAGGAATAAGCAAATGATTGACTTCTATTTTTTGTTTTAAAAAACAGATGGAATAATCACCAAGACTGTTATTAGAGATCTGCCTTGATGTTGCCTAACCAGTAGATGGGGCCAGAGAAGTTAGCTGAGATTTTTAAAAAATATAATTTGTATTTGTGTGCAAGCACACACAACTTGTGTGTGTATTTAAATATATATATTTAAATAGGGATTGTAGATAGATAGATAGATAGATAGATAGATAGATAGATAGATAGATAGATAGATAGATAGATAGATAGATAGATAGATAGATGGATGATAGAATGAATGAATGAATTACCGAATGCATACATAAACTCACAGATTGTGTGTGTGGGGGGGTATTACCTAATGTATTACCTTTGTAAATTTATAGCAGTTTGTATTGAATTCCTGGAAAAGTTTGGGTTTTTGTGGAGGTAGAAATTCAAAACTTACATTCCTGCTTCTTTAAAATTTAGATGGCAGTTGAAAACTGTTCATCTCTAAATTCAGCCTTCCTAATGTTTCAGCCCTTATCTGTACTTACAGGCCCAATTTTAAGTCCTTCTCCTTTCATACCTTGCATAGTAAAATATACTTCAAGCAAATGTGCCTACTCCATGAAGTGAGATTATGTGTAAAATTTACACATACCCTGAGGGCAGCACAAGAAGAAAATCTTCAAATATTCTTTTTCTTTATTTGCACACATGATGTAGAATTTCTTTTTTAATTACATACCATAATTCCTGGTCTTCCTCTGAGAAATTTAGAAGGGCTGCTTATTAAACATACTTTAAAAATTGAAGAAAAACAGGAAGTAGAATCAAAATTTTAAAGCTGACTTAAAAGATATCAGCTCTTTTCCTATCTTCCAGAATGGTTACTTGGGCTTTGATGTGATTATTAGCTTTTGCAACCTTTTCTCTAGCAAAAAGATATAGTTCCAACTTATATAATTGATTTATTTAGAATACATATTCAACGTCTTAGTACTATAGCCAAAGGATGAGAAGTGAATTGAGTTTTGAACAAAAGATTGCTATATTGTAGTTTGGAGAAAAATTCTCATTTTGTCCAAAGGGGAATGAATGAATATGAATGAATGAATGAATGAATGAATGAATGAATGAATGAATGAATGAATGAATAAATGAATGAATGAATGAATGAATGAATGAATATATATGTTATATTTGTGCTGATAAATAAATAAAGGGAGACTAGTATAGATCTATTTCAAGCTATTTAGCTCTCATCAGCTAGCCATACCCTTGCCGGGAATCGAACCCAATCGAATATTTGGGCATACCAGGGGTTGTGACTTTAAATATATATATATATTCTTTGTATGTTTTTTAATTTCTGTTTGTGCATCTTTGTTGTTTTTCCCATATATTATTTTTAATGTTTTTTTTCCTTTAAGCATCATAGAAATGAGTATTATTTCAATGACAAGATCAACAAGAACTCGTAATACAATTGAGTATGAAATTAATGTATGGAAGTAAGTGCTTAAAGTGTTGTGACTCCTCTTAAAAACACTACTTCCCTGCAAGAAGTCATCAACTTGAAGAAATTGTTATTTAATGCTCACAATGGGGTTTAAAAAGTCTCACCATATAAGTACTTTGGATACTTACAAGGAATAGAAGGAGGAAGATAATGTATGTCCTAAGTCCCTGTCATCCTTAGGCCCTGACCGAAGAAATGACAAGCATTCTAACTTTCTAAAGCTTCTTAGTAGTGAACCGTTTGAAGAATTAGTGAACATTTAAAGATTATGGTTAGCAATCAGATCAGTAGCAACTGCAGGCAGTTCAGTAAATATTAAAAGAAAAAAAGTATTCTTAAATGTTCAATGTTCTACTCTTCATCACTGCTGTTCTTCCAAAGAGGCATCTGGAATAACATTTTAAGGACAGGAAAAATCTACAATACTAAGTTCTAGACAACTGAGTCATTCCATTTCTTATTTTGCAACTAAAGTACCATATATATTGTTTGCTTAGAACTCAATTTTTCTTACAAAAAGAATAAAGCAGATGAATACGAGAACTGGCACAGCATAGGGTTTCTGTGACCTTGAATTCAACACTGGTTCACTCAACCAGTGCAAGGGTCAAATGAATCAGTTGAACATGGCAAAAATAGATTGCAAGAGAAAGAAATGCTGTGCTGTAAAAGAGATTCATTCACACACGTCAGCAATTTTCGTCATGAGGTGGATGACTTGAAGTGTGTCCTTCTCTGTCATGTCCATAAAGCAATGGACATGTCCATGCTGTTATTTCATTCCAAAGATATTTCATTCAAGTGTTCCTTGGCTTGAAATAAAGAGAAGTATCATGTAAATTTTCTGTATTACCAAAGGTGCTTTTTCAAAAGGCAAGTGGACTTTGTTTTTCCTTGAAAATGTTTTGTTTCTCATCCAAGAACCCTCCTCCGTGAAGAACTGAAGAAGCTTCTTAGATGAGAAGTGAACGATTTTCAAAGAAAAACAAAATCCATTTGACTTTTGAAAAAGCACCTTTGGGACAACCATGACCTGGAAGACTTAGAATATCCATACACATTTGTTGTATGCATTAACAAGAAAGGGTTCCCACATCACATGCTATAAAATATAAATTATGGCTTGGTTTGCTATCTTCCTGAGGTCATTATGGCTTATTCAAAAGACTATGATTAAGCTAAGCAGGAATGGACATAAACTTCATCTGTCCAACGATCCATCCTGAGATAAAGCTACAATGTTCCTTTTTCCACTTACATTGCCAGGTAGAAGTGAAGCTATTTCAGAAGGCAGTTTCATTTTTGGCCTTCTTATTTGGAAGTGGGGGGCTGGAATATGGGGAAATCTTCTTAAGGTCCCCTGGGAGGTATCTATACAATAGTGTTGCTGAAAAAATTGCACATATTTGCTTAGGTTTGCTGGGGTGGGTTTTGAAGACATGAATGCAGTAACATCTTGTAAGATTACTTGGGACTCTTTTCAGCTAATGAGAAGGGCAATCTGTGGAATGTGGTGAACATGTGGGCTAAATCTATGCCCAGCCTGGCTTCTAAATAAGGCTCCCAGGGAGAATAGATATTAGATCATGGAGGAAATCATTGCTGAAGGAGGGATGACATCAGTGAACCTAAAAAAGGTAGTGATACACCCCCTCATGAAAATCTCTTCCTTGGATGAGTCAATTTAAATCACTGTCACTTGATCGCCAACCAAGATTAATGAGGTGATGAGACTTCAACTGCAGAGTATCCTAGAATGTAGATGAAATGGATTGTCTGAATCAATTCCAGTTAACGTTCACATTTGTCAGGACCTGACTGGGAACAATGCAGCCTCTAGATCCTGCTAGACATCTCAGTGACTTTTAGTACATCAACCATTGTATCCTTCTGGATATATAAAAGGCCTCAGACTCAGGCACATTGGACTTTAGTGGTTCTGTCCCTTTGTAATGGATGGTTAGTCAGTAACAGTCCAGGAGATGTCAATGATTGGTTGTTCCCTTGTAAGGATTGTAGAATTTGTCTCCCAGCTTGTTAATGTCTATATCTTAATGTAAGGTCATCAGTTGGTTTGGTGTGAAATATTGTTCTATTTATGTTCAAAGATGACACAGATCCAATAAAGCCAAGTACTTTACTTGCTTACACCTAATAAAGATAATCTCATCAGACTACTGTAAATATATAACCTTCCTATCTAACAGATATATCCTGGAAAATTCTAGGCCTGGCTACCTTGAATCTTTTCCTCCCTCCCATACAATTCAGGACTGTGTAGTCTCTTGTTTTTGGGCCCCTCAATTAAATATGCCATCTACTCCCTGGGAAGCGGCACATTTTATCAGAAATATCATCACTTTGCTGATGATATTTAGTTATATAGTCAGCACTTCAAGGTAATCCAGAGAAGAAATACTAACACTACCTTTATTGTAAGATTACAGTAACAGAATCTTACAAATGGAATATATATGTATAATAAATAAATTCCAAATTCTTCTTGAGTCATATCTAAAATATCTGCTCAACATAACTAGAAAAAAACTTCTTTATCATTTGAGTGCTATTAAGGATGATAAAGAGGTATTATTGGAGAATTCATTGGCAACAATGATTTTTCTCTACAAGTTCATGGGGACCTAACCCTAACCCGAAGTGTGTTTACCCTCCAATGGGATTTTTCCATGTATTTTACCTGGAAAGCTAGAGAAGACTGATCGAAAAGGTCAGCATCCTCTTAAGCATACCTATGCTCCTAAAAGTCCCGTGGACTGCAAGACGATCAAACTTGTCAGTCCTAAAGGAGAACAACCCTGACTGATCTTTAGAAGGCCAGATCCTGAAGATGAAACTCAAATACTTTGGCCACCTAATGAGAAGGAAGAACTCACTGGAGAAGAGCCTAATGCTGGGAAAGACTAAGGAAAAAAGAAGAAGGGGACAACAGAGAATGCGGTGGCTGAATGGAATCACCTAAGCAGAAGGTGTGAACTTAAATGGACTCCAGGAGATGGTAGAGGACAGAAAGATCTGGAGGAATGTTGTCTATGGGGTCGCAATGCATCGGACACGACTTCACAATTAACGACAACAGAGATATAAAAGGGATTAGCAATTCTAGGGTTTTTAAATCATTAGCTAAGAAGAAAACACATTGATTATAATGAGACTTATATCAACTTAAGAATTAGCAAACTTTTATGGACCCTACAAACTTTACGCCCTCCTGGTTTAGCTTATCAGAAGGGAAGGAGATTTTCTAATCGCTCTAGAATTTGGAATTCTGAAGTAAGAGAAAGCAGAAAACTAATCACACTGTTATGTAGTGATTGTGACCATCTGTTATAAAAAAAAAGTTGGTAATGTTTTCCCAATTTGCATAAATTCTGCTGTTCTTTGAATTGGTAATTTTGGTGACAGAAATTCTTTTATGTGAATGTTTGTGAATATTGTACTTCCATGTACTGTAACTTCAACATATTTCCTTTAAATAAAATAACTGGCTCTAGAAAAATATTAAGACCAGTTTAGTATTCAGTTTTGCACATGTGACATTATGCATCGCTGTATAGAACAGCAGATTTGGCGGCTACATATTGTTATGTGCAATTCAAATAAAATCAACATTCTCTATAGTAATCTAAATCAAGACGTTTATTTTTTAAAGACTAAGGCCAGCTGAAAAGTCAAAAGTGGATCTAGTGGTACGTTGCTGGGTGCATTCTGCCGTAAGACCTATATCTTTGATTGGGAAAATTTTTGCTGGGGAATACACACTCATCCCCTTTGAATTAAAAAATAATGAGCTGCTTCTCATTTCAAGTTCTTAAGTGCACACAGTCCTGTGGTCACTGGGTAATAGCAATGCCCCATCTCATGAATACTAAATGAAAGCAGAGATCTTCACCTTCACAAAGGCGGAACTGAAAGCTGCGGACCCCAGGGAAACTGACTTCTTTCAGAAAGCATTCATTTCAGGAGCTCTGAAAATTGTACCGAGATAAGCATAATGCAGAGGAGGAGTAGAGGAAAAGACAAAGGAACTCACAGGCCAAGTTAAGTGGACACTTAAACAACCCCCCTCAGTTTATATGACTCTCCAGAGCTTCCTTCAATTTCTTAATTAAAAAACAGCCAAAGTTTGGCAAAAAGGCTAAAACTCCATCATATTTTAATGGGTAAGAGCATAATTGACCTTTTACCAGGTTAGTGCCATTAAATGTGCAGAATACTGGTACTAGTTGAGCTAATTGATCTGTCCTGTAAAATACCAAATCACTTTGTCTATTTTTTTAAATCAACAATTGTTAAGTCTAAGGTGTTGTGTGGCAGGTGCTTGTCTGTTTGAATTCTAAAGTCTTGGAACACTTTAACTTCTTCATTGTCTACTACGCTGTCTATTTTGTGATTCCACCAGTTCTTGTTTGCAGGACTACAAAATAGACAAAGAACTGAAAAATGAAGAAACTAAGTTGTATAACAACAACAATAACAACAACAACAATATTGTTTGATTCCTGTATCAACCATTAGCACCAGTCAGTGGTATTTGTGATGCATATTTGAATGTTCAGTTGGCTGAGTTTCATGTTTAATGAATAAAGTATATAATAATAACTCAATAGACAGACAAAAATGCCAAGCCCAGTCTTAACATCTGGCTGACTGTGTGATGATGATGATGATGATGATGATGATGATGATGATGATGAATAATAATAATAATAATAATAATAATAATAATAATAATAATAATAATACCGCCGTTGCCGGTCCCAAGCCCGGATGAGAAAGGAGGAGGTTTGGGATCAGGTTGGCAACCTGACCTCATAAAAAAAACCCGCCAACCCATATAACATGGTGAAAGAAACAAATAAAAATTCTATACCGCATCGGTCGTCGCGTGGGTTAACAAGGGCCGCAGCAGATGTTGAGGTCCCTAGCATACGTTGACAAGTGGGCTACAAGTGGACCAGCCAACAAAACGAAACGAACTTGAATATGGTCTGGATTGATTACAAAAAGGCATTCAACTCATTGCCATATAGTTGGATCATAAAATGCTTAGAAACAACTGGCATTACCAAAATATTACATCCTTTACTGAAAAGGCAATGAAACAGTGGAGAACTGAGTTGGCAGTAAGGAATGAGAACTACGGAATGATTAATATCAAGTGAGGAATTTTTCAGGGTCATTCACTTTCACCTCTTCTCTTCATCATCGCGATGATCCCATTATCAGTAATCTTTAAAAAAATTAAATTAGGCTACCAAACAGCCAAAGAAGCTGAAAAAATTTCTCATTTATTATATATGGATGATTTGAAACTCTATGGAAAGTGAGAAATAGAAATCCAATCACTAACAAACACAGTCCAAGTATTCAGCACCGATATTTCAATGCAGTTTGGCATGGAAAAATGCGCCATTGTATCCATAAAAAGGGGCAAAATTACTACATGTGAGGGAATTGAAATGCCCAATGGCCAACTAATTAAATGCAAAGAAAATGAAGCCTACAAATATTTAGGCATTCTGCTGCTGGATAAAATCAAGCATGGAGAATTAAAAACTATTGTCAGGGGAGAGTACATTAACAGAGTTAGGAAAATTTTGAAATCTAAATTGAATGGTGGAAATACAATCAAGGCCATAAATACCTGTGCAATACCAGTTATAAGATACACAGCTGGTATAGTTAACTGGACACAAGCTGATTTGGACCTTTTGGACCGAAAAACCAGGAAACTAATGACAATGCACTACAGTTTACATCCACGTGGTGATACTGATAGACTATATCTGCCCCGAAAATCAGGTGGCAGAGGATTATTACAAGTGAAACAAACAGCTGAAGAAGAAAAACGTGCACTAACTGATTATTTAAAAGAAAGTCAAGAACATCTATTAATTGAAGTAAAGAACAAAAATCTACTGAAGGTCCAACAGACAAAACAAAAATACAGAAAAGATGTGATAAAATCAAGAATGGAGAGTTGGCAGAACAAAGCATTGCATGGCCAATTTCTGGAAAAAATAAAAGATAAAGTGGACAGTGAAAAAACTTGGTTATGGTTAACAGCAGGTACATTAAAGAAAGAAACAGAGTCACTAATCCTGGCTGCGCAAGAACAAGCTATCCGCACAAATGCCATAAAGGCCAAAATCGAAAAATCCTCTGATGATGCCAAATGCAGACTTTGCAAAGAAGCTGATGAAACTGTTGCTCACATACTCAGCTGCTGTAAAAAAATCACGCAGACTGATTATAAATTGCGGCACAATTCAGTAGCACAAATGATCCATTGGAATTTGTGCAAAAATTTTAATATTAAAACAGCAACAAACTGGTGGGAACATCAGCCTGAAAAAGTTACCGAAAATCAGATGGTCAAGATCTTGTGGGATTTTCGCATACAAACAGACAAAATACTGGCGCATAATACACTAGACATCAGACTGGTTGAGAAAAATAAGGTTACAATCATAGACATTGCAGTACCAGGTGATAGCAGGTTCAATGAGAAGGAATATGAAAAAATCACGAAATACCAGGACTTAAAAATCAAAATTCAACGATTATGGCACAAATCAGCAGTGGTAATTCCAGTGATAATCGGCACACTGGGTACTATTCCAAAAGCACTGGAATTACATTTAAAACAGTTAAAAATTGACAAAATCACCATCAGACAAATGCAAAAAGCCGCACTGCATGGAACTGCACGCATATTACAAAAATACGTTACAACGTCCTAGGCCCCTGGGTGGGGCCTGAGTAGTAATCAATGCCAAATCCGGCGAAACAACTGGCCGCTGTGATACAATTCTGTTGTTGCGATAATAATAATAATGCAAAAGGCGGTTTTACTGGGACAGCTCCATTGTGCAAAAATAGATCTTTCCCCAGATTGGGGACAGGGTAAAAAAGTTTTTACTCTCTGGTAAGTAGTATCATGACATCTTTTGTATGATAGTGATACAGATCTAAGGAAGATTTTCACAATTATTAGAGCTGTAGATATTCCTTAATTCATTTGCCATGAGCAAAAGCTAGTCTATACAAAAATTATTCCCAGTAGTTGGCAAATCACAATAAGCTAAAACTAAGAAAACAAGTTTGGGGTAGTGGTTAAGGCATTGAGCACATTGTAGGCTATTTCTGCTGACTGCCAGCTGCCAGCAGCTTGGCAGTTCAAGTCTCACTGGCTCAAGGTTGACTCAGCCTTCCATCCTTCCTAGGTCAGTTTAATGAGGACCCAGATTATTGGAGGCGATATACTGACTCTGTAAACCATATAAAGAGGACTGTAAAGCACTGTGATGTAGTATATATGTCTAAGCGCTATTGCTATCAAGCTAGAAACCGAAAGACCATGAGTTCTAGTCCCATCTTAGACATGAAGTCAATTAGGTGACTTTGGACCAGTCACTCTCTCTCAACCCTGGGGAAAAGGTAGTGGCAATCTACTTCTGAAAAACCTTGTTAAGAAAACTTAACAGGGACCTGGGACCTCTGATAATTGGACATGATTGAAAGGAGAGGGGGGCAGTTGAAACCAAGGTGGTTCCCCTCAGTGTTGTTTTCAGTTATAGCTGGTGATCCTTTTGAAGAGAGAATATTTTATGTTTTCTAAAATCAAATGGACTAAACTGATTATTCGGTCCTCTTCGATTTTATGGAATGCTACACAATTTGACTTAACTTGTCTTTTGCCATGTGAAACAACCCAAATAACATTCTGCCTTTGCTGATATAAACTCTAATATTTCTTTATGTCTCTTTCTGCTGGATCAAGAACCTATGAGTTTTGCTTATGGCAGGAGACAGAATGGAGGCAGTGTTTTCAAAACTGAAAGGGGACAATTGTTTGCTTTGTCTCTAAATGTTAGGTGTAACACGATGTCAGTGACAGTTCCATTAACAAACACATTCAGTCTATAAATGCGGTCTTCGAGACGGACTTTGAGCTGCAAAACATATGGTATAAACATTTGGCCTAATTTTTTAAAACTGTTTCTTCATTATTGTCTACTTTTTGTGATGGGGGGGGGGGGAAGGTAGGTTCAGAGGGAATTTTGTTCCATAAAGTAAAATTAAGTTCCTAAACAAGTATTTGTCCATGATAATCTCTATAAACTGATCGTCTCTATAAAGGAGTATAATCCAAAGAAATGAATTCATGGTATTCATTCCTGGATTTTTCCTTTCATTAGCCAGCATGAGGCAACTACAGAGCATGGAACAGTGTAACAAAGGGGCAGAGGAAGGAAATAGACTGTGCAGTTGCCCTATATTTCATCAATTAGCCTGCTGCCCCATCAATGAGCCTGCAGTGTAGATGGCTTCCCTGGCTATGACTCTTGTTAAATAATTTCTGTATATAGAATGGAGAGGTGCTACCACTTGCTCTCTGCAGCTAAACATTTTGAATCAATCCTGGGACTTCTATTCTCACTTTGCACCCTAGTGAATAAAAGGCCAAGAGTAAAAACAATACTGTATCCACATTATGTGGATTCCTTGACTTTCTGAAAGAACGCTGGCTCTCACCTCTTCTGGAAAAGCATTTCCATTTCCAAATCTGTAATTGGGGCATGCTGCAATTTTCAAACTTGATACAGAACCATAAACTCCACAGGTGGCACTCTAACTAGTGATGTGTAGATGTTCACCCATATGGTTTAATTTTACTACCTTTTCTTATAGGAATATTTTGGGAGGGGGGGGGTCTGAACTTTGAAAAGACTTCATAAAACCAGAATATTTGACAGACCAAGCAGGTATTACATCACTTTGGTTTAATGTACCAGGTAATCATTTGCAGCATTTAAAACTCTGGACCATCTTGTACTTTTACAGTTCCCAACAATTTTATAGAAGTTTATTTGTTTATACAAGCAAGAAATAGATTAAATATTAGGCTGATATTCTTACAATATTATTGATTATTTAATATCCCTACCTATATTTGACATGACTTTATGGGAATCTTTCTTTACTACACACTGTACCACTTACTAAGATGGCTCATCTTTTTTAAAATTGGCACTGCATTGCTTTCTTGATCAATGCAGGTTATTTTTTATTATGTATCAGACCATCTGTCAGTGAGCCAGTTTGGTCTAGTGACTAAGACACCAGGCTAGAAACAAGGAGATTGTAAGTTCTAGTCCAGCCATGGGCATGAAAGCATGCTAGGTAACTTCAGTTCTGCCATTCTCTCTCAATCCATGACATCAGCATTGGTCAGTCAACTCCTATCACAACCAATAGATCAACACTTGGTTAATTAAAAAGATGTACAGGAAAACCCTTGGAAGAAAAAAGAAGTTTGGCCATCGGCCATAGTGATGAAAAATCTATAGTGTTCATCAGCTTTTTTTTTTCCAAGAAAAAAAAAACACATTTTTTTTCAATCTTTGATTGTGTTCTGCAGACCCAGGTTGTAAGTTGAATGAACAGCTTAACCATCTAATGTTCAAGAAGTTGTCACCTGAAAAAAATGAGTAGCAATAAAAAATAAAATAAAATAAAATAATATCTACAATAGTTGGCATCACTATGACTTTCTTCTATGAATAGGCTGTTAAGAGGTAAAATCATGGTTGGAAATTCTTCCTATCACTGAATTTCCTATGAAGAGCTTTTAGGCACCTGTATATTATAATGGTTTTTGCTGAAAAATCATTAATTTCAAAAATATGAAAGAAATATGGTGAGACACATATAAATGGGATTGTATGCCAGATAATGTTAACAGCTGCCATAGGCCAGCAATTCCAGTTCAAAATGTCTACGCACTGAATGCGAAAAGAACTGTGTAAATATGTATTATGTGCACTATGTATTTATAACTGCTTAAGTGCCATGGGAACGACATTTAATCACACCATAAAGTGTCTACAATCATTTCAAGACCTTAAAACATCTTTCAAAATGAGAAGCTAATGGTTGCAGTTCTTTCAAGCAACAGCTATAATATTTGGAAATGAAGCACTTTTCTTTCTTCAATTAAACATTTCTGTTCCAATTTCATTGTACTTCTTATTCACTAATTTCAAAGAGATTAGCCTGGGGGCTCCATTTAATTCTTACTACTTAAATTAGAACAAAATAAAACCAGCATTAAATCAAGTATTTATATAAAGAATTCATTTCATTTTTAAATATCTCCATGTGAAAGTAGCATACTTTTACAAAGTCTTCTCTAGAACTCTGAATTTTAAATTTTCCATGTAACAAATATATTTAGAATACATAGATAAACATTCAATGTATACTTCATCTTTTTGTCCAAGAATTTAGAGAGTTCTCTTCTCACCACACTCTTTAATCTGCACAACAACCTTGTGAGGTAGGTTAAGTTGATTGACCAACACAAGTCCAAATTTATTAAAGCCTTAATGATCAAACTGATTTGAACCTGATTTCCCCCTGATTATTATCTAAATCTCTCATAACAATGGAACACTGATGACAAATTGTTTAACGATGAAATATACCAGTTTGGAGTATAGTTATGCAAACAGTTCTATCGGATTAATGTGGAAATATGTCCAAACTAAAAGGGGAGAGCTATGAATTAAAAGATGCTTGCTCCTGGGGAGGAAAGTTATGGCAAATCTAGACAGCATACAAAAAGCAGAGACATCACCTTGTCAACAAAAGTGCATATATTCAAAGCTATAGTTTCCCCAGTTGCAACGTATGGCTGTGAAGGTTGGACCATAAGAAAGGCTGAGCGCCAAAGAATTGAGGCCTTTGAACTCTGGTGCTGGAGAAGACTTCTGCAAGTCAAACCGGTCAGTCCTAGAGGAGATCAACCCTGACTGTTCCTTAGAAGGCCAGATCCTGAAGATGAAACTCAAATACTTTGGCCACTTAATGAGAAGGAAGGACTCATTGGAGTGCCTAATGCTGGGAAAGATTGAAGGCAAAAGAAGAAGGGGACAAGAGGGAATGATGGAGTCATCGAAGCATAGATGTGAGTTTAAATGGACTCCAGCAGATGACAGGAAGGCCTAAACGAAAGTTGTCCATGGGGTCGTGATGGGTCGGATATGACTTTGCAACTAACAACAAATGATTTTGCTACACTCTGTATAACTGGCAAATCACATGGATTTCAGAAAAGCATTTTTAATATCCTTAATATCTAAAAACATAGCATTCTACCTTTCTCATGTTTCACGTTCCTGATACAACTTCTACAATTTTGGACCATTTTCTTGTATGTTTTAATCTGCCCCTCTTTTCATTTTCTGTATTTGTCCTTTTTGACTGTCAGATTTCTACTAAGCTTTTTATAAAGCTGTGGCAGGGTGATGAGGGTGGGGTGGTGGTGGTCTTCTATTATTTTCCTCTTTGGAATCGCTCAAAGTTTTGTTTTAACATCTCTTTATTAGGAGTTTTTATCCTTTTTCAATTAGCTTCATTTGCCAAGAATTCCACATATCCTTATTTTCAGTTCGTTAAAATCTACTTTTCTAGATCCAATATAAGTACTTGAATACACTCAATTGTGGTTGCTCTTAAAATCAAGAATTCTGGCACTACGCAATCAATTCCTCATCCTAGATGTCTCCCATTTCTAATTTCTCATTTAAGTCTTCACCAATGATTAGCATCAAGTCAAGAATACAAGGCTAGTTAATCCTCTTGTGCCTTCCACCTTTTGAAGGAGAAAATTGTCAATTGGATAAATCTCCTGGAAGAATTTCCTGGAAGAACAATGGTATGCAGAGTTTGTCTCACAAAAGACGGTTGGTATTGTTGAAGTACATCATCAATACATTTTCAAATCTCATATATTATAAATCTTTGAAAAATCTGGATTTGATCTTTGACAGGTATCATCCATAAACTGTCCTAATTTGGAAAAGAAATAGACACCTACAACCTTGAGTAAAAACATTTTTTATGTCAATGAGAATAGCTGGAAGGAACTAGGAGTTCTTCTAATCTTACTCCCTGCTCAAGTAGGGGGTTATATATTATTTCAGACAGGTGGTTGTCCAGTCTTTTCTTAAAAACTTCCAGTAATGAAGCACCCACAACTTCAGAAGGCAAGCTGTTCCACTGGTTAATTGTCTTCACTGTTAGGAAGCTTCTCCTTAATTCCAGGTTGCTTCTCTTCCTGATTAGTTTTCATTCAGTTTCTTGTCTTGCCTTCTGGTGCTTTGGAAAATAAATTGATCCCCTCTTCTTTGTGGCAGCATTCCAAATACTGGAATATTGCTATCATGTCACCCCTTGTCCTTTTCTCTAGATTGGTTATACCCAATTCCTATAAATGTTCTTCATGTTTTTGTCTCCAGGCCTTTAATCACCTTAGTTGCTCTTCTTTGCACTTTTTCCAAAGTCTCAACATCTTTTTGTAATGTGACCAAAACTGGATTTGCTTATTTTAATTCAAATGCTTGTTATAGTATTTCCAAGTATTTTTATTTGGTTGAATTAATTTGGATTGGAAATGGATATTTTAACACACAATACATCTTTTACACCCTTTCTATTGCTTCTGTTCCTTTTGAACATTTTTTTCTTTTATTTATATTTGATAACTATATTTTAGTCATGGGAATCATCACACCAAGATGCCATTGCACTTATCAAATCATTTTTGACTTTATTTACCGAGAGCAGAAGCTCATATTGTTTATTTTACACACTCTGAGCATTAGTGTATAGGCAATGAAGACCAAGAATTCTATGAGCCATGTTTGTTAACTTTTGGTTGAGCAGTTTATTATATAAACAAAAAGTTCATGACAGCACTTGAAATCTGAAACTTGAGCAATAAGGTGCTGCACTGGAACCAGCAGCAACCATTCATAGTTCTTTAAGAAAAAATTATACCTGGATTTAAAAAAAATTAATAAACTATTTAAGTTAAAAAAAAGAAACCATTGTAGGATGCCGTAGTAGGTAGTTCTTTTGGAGTTAAGAAGGTACATGTTAAATGATAAGAATGATTACTGTATATACTTCAAAACAATTACAAGGTCTAAATAAGTTATCTTTCGTGTGTAAACTATGATTCTTTGTTGAGTATTAATGAATTATCCTGTGTAATGCTGGACACACAAAGAGCTGACATTGACACTTAAATTATATACTATGTATTGTACATGCAGATAAGTTAGTATTACAGAGCAATGCTAGTAACTTTTTTTCTGACATCAGATTTCCAACTAATAGCAAGTACACAAACACACACACACACACACACACACACACACACAGGAATGGGAAATATTTTTGCAAAGCAATGTTTTTGTGTAAGGTTAAACATGTTTTTACTATACTTGTTTTATGTATTCTAGTAAAATACTAGTGTAGACAAGATAATGGATTAAATGCAAAATAGCATGTGTATATGTATATGTGTGTGTGTGTGTTTAAAATCCAACATTTATTATCGTCTATATAGGGTTAGTCCTTGTTCAACATTTCAATTTAGATTGAATTATAATAAGCAAAACACACATTGCTTTCTCTTTTAATAGTAATATAACTTGCAGAAGAACAATTTCAACCTTTCCATAACCTTACTATCAAGTAAAGCAGCAGCTTTAAAAAAATTCTCACCCCCTTCCCCCATACCTACACATGGAAAGAGAATAAATGAAGAATTGTGAAAGGTCTTCAAAAAGTTTCTTTATTTCTATACTCTACTAGCCTTATTGAAATCAGTTGATATTTGTAAGTTCAAGTTCAAAACAAACACAATTGCTACATACCAAAACCAATCTAAAATCTCTCTGGTTGAAGATGCTCAAGGGCAATTTTATTAGACCTAAGATGATTCTTTTTTATTCTCCCTTTCTCCCATCCCCACTTCTGAAAAGCCATTATATCTACATTCAGAAGAGTAGATCATTAAAATTAGGCACAAACAGAAGTCATGTGGCATAGGGCAGGTTTGCAAATCTGTTTGATTCATGAATATAATACATTGAAGCTAAGATAGCCCCAATCATTTCTAATTTAATTCTTACATTGGAAGTTGAAATCAGAATTCAGAAAAGTGGTGACAGGCTATTGTCTCTATGAAATCAAGTTTGCCTCCCCTAACTCCTCTCTCCCTTTTATGAAGCCTTTAGTTAATTTGAAATATGTGTTACTTTAATTTCAAAAGTATAATATGGGGGAACAGCTCATCTATCCAAAAATGCCAACCTGTTCCCTCTATCCTTCCTTCTCATCGTAGAACAATGCAGCCACTCATTTTTTGTCAAAAATGTGTTCATTATCTGAACTCTTTTTGGAAGAACAAAGCATTAAATGGCACTTGTGAGGGGATTCCAGAAAGATAGCTACCTGGATCCAGGAGTCTGCCCAAAAATCTTGAGGGGAGGGGGAGGCTTGAAGGAATCTGTGGGTGCTTGTCTTCTGAAGACGCCAACTGTAGTTCTTGGGGTATGGAGCAACTAATGTTGAAACAGCAGTAGCAGACCAGCTTCACAGCACCATGATGATGCAGACCAGAGGTAGTATTCAGCAGGTTCTGACCAGTTCTGGTAGCAGAAATTTTGAGTAGTTCAGAGAACCGGTAAATACCATCTCTGACTGGTCCTGCTCTATCTATTCTCTGCCTCCTGAGTCCCAGCTGATTGGGAGGAAATGGAGATTTTTGCCGTAATCTTCCCTGGCCATGCCCAAACCATGCCCTGCTCACAAAGCCACACCCACAGAACTGTTAGTAAAAAATCTGAACCCCACCACTGAAGCAGACCTTTTCTAATCTGGTTCCAGGCCCTGACATGGAGAAAGACTACATTGATCACTTTGTTAAAAGACCTTTTTTAAGATGAGGATGGATATTCTTCTTTATCCTTTTGGACCACTTGGCAATCTTTGAAACCACTGACAATGGTGTCATACTGCCTGCAAGGGTTGGGGATTCTGCAGCACTCCAGGAGTTAGTAAAAGTTGGTAAAGATATATAGCACCACAAAGACCAATTCTCTCTCCCCTACTCTTTAAAACTACACAAACTCTCTGAATATGAATATCCATTGGTTTTATGTCACTACTAGAATGTAAAAGAGATGCTGTTGGCATCCTGTCCTGGTGTCTGGAGATAAAGAGTGAGAGGATAGATAGTAGAGAACAGACTGAAACTGCACCAAAGAAACATTGACTTGTTTTCCATACATCATGGCTCTCTGTTGACAAATTGTTATCTGTGAATAAGCAGGCAATGATGAAGGAGTTTCATGATTTGAGGATTCCTTCTTGTCAGCTCTTCTTAGGCTGGCAAGCTCAGGAAACAAGATCCACTTAAATGTAAAGAAAGGTTTTGTATTGTTAATAACACAATATTTGAAAGCTTACCAACTTATATCTAATGTAATTAAAACAGGGTTACTGAGTTTCTTTTTCATATTTCCCCCACTTGCCAGAACTCAAGGGTTTTTTGTGTTGAACAGCTTCCCTTAATTGTCTTGCTGTTCCCTCTATGTTCCTAAGGTAACTGGGGGATGTGGTAAAGGAGTCTTTGTCCAACTTCAGTTGGTGTGTCAATTGCAAACTTACCTGGTGCAAGAGGACCTACTTATTGTGACATACAGATTACTGTTGTGTATTTTATATGGGCTTACCCTTAAAGTCTAAGAACTTGTAACTGGTCCAGAAGTTGGCAACTGCTTACTTACCAACTCATTACACTTGAAGCACATTACACTGATTTTTCAAGATTCTGTTTACCAATATATTTCTAAGTGCTGTTTAAGATGCTGATGTTGAGCCATAAAACTTCCTCCCAACAATATTGGTCTGTCCTATTAAACTTGTTTGAAACAGTTCCTAGTGATTCCACACTCCTGGGAGGTGAAGGCCAGAAGACTAACCTGATTTGCTTCTCTGTGATGGCACTAATGCTCAGAAAAAGTGCTTCCTACTAGAGATCAGACTTATTCCTTCTTTAATGGCTTTCAAAAGCTAGTTAAAAACTAAATTATTTAGACAGCATTTTCATGATTACTTGTCCTATTTTCATTGCTTTAATTATTTTTTCCTTTTATTTTTACTGCTATTTATCTGGATGTCATAGGTAGATATTCTGTCATTGTTATATTCCTCATGCAGTATAAATTAAATGCTAGGCAGAGAGACAGACTGATCGCTTGACTTGAGTATTCCATCATAAAGAATAACAAGAACTTGAAACAAATCTGATTATTTTCATTTTTACTTCTTTAGCCTCAACAGGGCATGTTGTAATAGTCGTCCCTCTGGTGCTGCTACATAACCTACAAGAAAAGAAAAGAAATTAACCATTTTAACACTTACTAACCAAAGTTAATACAGAATAGGTTAATACAGAAGACATTTGAGATTTGCACATTAACATTCTAGCTTTGCATCATAAACCCACTGAAGCAAGTACTGTATTCCCATGAGATCTCCATTAACTATCTACCTCCATGCAAAAAAAAAACATTCTATAGAAGTAGTTAGTTTTCCTACATTTTGCCAACTAATATTCAGGATTCTATAGAACATATGGTGCCAATATGTTATTAGTATATGGTTTACTAGAGACACAGAGTAGAAACATTTATGAAAGTAATGCTGTGGATAAATCAACTTCATCCATAGCATTATTCATTCAATCAGCTTGCTTTTTTAGGGACAAACCCCACTTATGCATTTCATGCAAGGTTTGAATGTATGGTTTGTAGCCAACAACCAGGGTAGGTAACCTTCTCCACACAATGTGAGAAGTCAGAAGAGCCTGTTTCAGTTCCACCAAAATGGAGACATGCTGTAATGTGATGGGACTGATTTTCTCTTGATGTGTTTTGTTGTTAAATAATTTAATATCTGCAACCTATTTGTGTAATCCAGAGTTTACACTTTAGCATGATGTATTTCACCTCCTCTGTTTAATTAATAGTAGTTACATAAACCATGATTTAGTATTATGTGGATGTACATCTCTTTGATCTTGTATTTTATTGTTCTAGCTTTTCTATAATGCAAAGTGTCCAGAGTCATTGGGAGTTGAGTATTATTTAAATCTGTATGAAATAAATTTAAGAAGTGTGTACAGCTACCCAACAATTGAGCTACATGAACCAATGGTCTGACACAATTTATGGCAGCTTTCTTATATTCCTCCCAAACCTGTTTTTTTATGTACGTTTTATGAGAACCATCTCAGATGAAGCCACACTGCACAGTAAACGTAAAAGTCAAAGTAATTTAAGAGATATATTTTCTTCCTTGAATGCACAGATGAGTACTTAGTTCTTTTAAAAACGAATATACAAACCACATTTTCTTCCAGCAATATACATAACAGCTGTTTCCTTTCAATAAACACACACATGCCATACGTGTACATACACATGTCCATTATTTTAAATAGGCTTACTTCCCCAGATGCTTAATTGTAGATTCAGACATAACACAAAAATATATTCCAATGCTTATGATAAATCTATGAGGGAGAAGCAATTTGTTGGTACTACATGTCTTTTCCTTTCTAGGCAACACTTAAAACTCCTATTTTTCAGTTTAAAAATTGCTTAAGGATCTTACACATCTAATACTTTTTGACAGTAATGTAAAATTTGTTCCAATGAAAAGAGTTGATAACTTCTGAAAAGATAAAACCTGAGATGAAAATCTATTCAGGAGAGAGGTTTTTCAGCAGGAAGTTTCACAGGTGATATCCATTTGTACCAATTACATTTTATAGATAGCAACAAAATAATGCCAAGATTGGCTGATGAGATTTCCAGACACATACAGAAGAGAAAACAATATTATGAAAACCAGGGATGGTCAATGTTAAATTTAATCCCATCAAAAATTTCAAATCATTTTTTATGTTAAATAATTTTCTGGCCTCTAAAATAAATGAAAAGTAGGGACTTAGATGCAATATTAACTAAGTTCCAAGAAGCATTAAATCATAATCTTGTTGATTATGAATATAATTTTTCTGAATCTGATTAAATGAAGGAATATCCCTTAATATTACCAGTGAACCTTTTTCCCCCTTCTCTAATTGGTTCCTTTAAAAAGTGGATCTTTAAAAATTGATTTCTTCTTTAATTGCTTTTTCAAAATGCTTCTTTTGGGGATTTCTTTATCTTTCTAATGACAAAACAACAATGGTTTCTAACAGCCTTGTATTTTTCCCTGTTTCTGAAAAATAGAACCAACTCATTCAAAGACCTCAAAAATTTATATTCAATGGCAAGTACATGCTTAGATTTTAATCCAGCATTTAGCAAGACTCAACAAAAAAATCCATATGTCTAAATTTTAGTAACATCAACAACACCAACAAACATCTACCAACACTATATGAACTTTTTGAAATGGAAGAAAAACAAGTGAAGGATTATATGATAAAATGGACTAAGAACTTTGAACACAACATACTGGTGGAATAATGGGAAAATATGTGGGAAATGTATTGAAATTTACATTATGTTATAAGCTAAAAAGAAGTTTTATAAAATGATATATTTATCCATCATTTTATAATGATATATAAATACTTTCTCATCAGAGGTGGTATTCAGCCAGTTTGCACCAGTTCGCCCAAACTAGTGGTGGAAATTTTGCTCAGTTCTGTGAACTGGTAGCGATGGCCGGATGGCCATACCCCCAAATTGGTCCCCCTGTCATTCACCCCATCCACCCAGTCACCACTCACTCGCCCTGACACTTTGCATACCGGTTCTCAAAGAGGAGGCGGCAGGCCTCAGGCCGCTGAAAACTTCTCCGGTCGGTGAAAAAGCTGCTGCCATTACTGCCATGTTATTCATGCATGGACATCCCATTGCTTTGCAATTCTGTAATGTCAAGTTGGCCACACCCAATCAATCACATACCATGCCCACCTAGCCATGTCCACCTAACCACGCCCACCAAACTGGTAGTGAAAATTTTTGAAACCCACCACGATTTATCATGCTTGGTGGATTTGTAAAAAGAATCAGAAATATCTGGGTCAAAATACATAAGATAATACAAAGAATTTTAAAGATCAACATTCTCACAGTGGTTATCATATAGAAAAAAATATTTTTTTCTAATTGTAGAATTAAAGAAGAGTTATTGAACCCTATTTTTGTATATGATAACCACTGTAAGATTATTATATGCACAAAATGGAAATATTTTATAATACCTACAACAAGGATGTCAAACTCACAGTCTGAAGGCTGGATGCGTCACATGCTGGCCATGCCCACCTCCATTTTAGCAAAGGGGGAAAAAGTTGCAATACGTCACATGAAACCACAAGGTTGATACCCCTGACCTAAAACAAAATAATAGCTGATGAAGATGACAAAATTAGTAGATGGCAAAACTGACTTGTTTGATTAGAGAAAGATCAATAACTACATTCATCAATGACTAGAAACTCCTTATGGCCATTTGCCTGAAAAAAGAGAGAAATGAACTTGTGATCCATGGGTTTAAAAATAAGAAAGTGTGGCTTAGAGAAAGAAGAAAATTTCCTGTCTATGGAGATTGTCAATCATCCTGATTATGGTTATCCCAAAAGTGCTTTTCCAAAAGGCAACAAAACAAAATGATTTCAAGGAAAAAAATCAAGAAAGTCCAGTTGCCTTTTGGAAAAGCACCTTTGGAAAAATGAAATTTCATGTAACCTTGGAGAGGAACGGTTAAAATATAAATGCATTTACAACTACTGTCAAAAAGTTTGAAAGCTGCTTCTTTATCATCTTTACTTTTTTTCTTTCTTCTATTTCTATTTTTTTAATATTTTATGTCTTTCTTGCTAACTATCCTTATTTTGTTTCTTTTCTAATACTTCTGTTGTTTTTATCTCCATAAAAATGTCTTCAGTAAAACCTATAAACAAAAAAGTAGTATCAGAACTTTGTTTGGAGTATATGATTTCAGTACAAAATAGGTTCCTGATAGCTTTATCAACCTCTACTATTTAATTCCAAATTATTGTCTCTATTCCATTTTAGTAAAACAATACTTTTTTTGACCCTAGGATTTAAGGATTTTGCAAAAATAAAAAAAAATGTGAAAAATGATTTTAAAACACCCCTACTGAACTCAAAGTTATGCATATACAAACATTGATCCAACGAAACAAACACGATGACACCATGTCTAGAATAAGCAATTGTTGGATGGAGTGATGCCAGAAGGCTTTCTCAAGCTATTTGTGGCTTCAGCTGCTACTTGACACTTGACAACTGTTCATTTGGCTTTTTCTTAGCAAGCCATTAAAATAAATCCCACCCTGCAAAATGGAAAAATCTGGCACAGACATCTTAATTATTTATAATGTATATATAACAACATCTATAAATGGTAGTATATTATTTAGTGCATTCCCTAAATTGTTCTTGAGTCAAGGCTTTTCAAATATTATGTGCTTGGCTTGAAAAAACAAGTGGTTCCTTCTATACAGTGAAATGATTCCTTATTCTCCCAAGAATTCATCCTTAGTCAGGCGGCTACCCAGGCATTTATCAGTGCAAAAATCAGAAATGTTATTTTTTTTTTATATATATATATATAAAGGGAGACTAGTCTCCCTTTATTTATTTATCAGCACAAATAAAAAAAACCACAAATATAACAAAGGCAACAGTAAAAATATTGGGTTTCTGTCGTGATGGACTCTTGTGACGAGCCGAAGGACAGATGATGGAAGCAGTTAGCTTCCTCCCATAATTGGAGCTTACCAGGAGTTGTAAAAATCTAATAGATACCTTTCACCCTGGCTTCACTGATAAATGGATAAGAGCCTGTGGCCTAATGGCTAAGATCTTTGCCTAGTGTGCCTAGTATGCCATATAGCCCAGGTTCAAATCCCAGTAAGGGTGTGGCTAGCTGATGAGAGCTAAATAGCTTGAAATAGATCTATACTAGTCTCCCTTTATTTATTTATCAGCACAAATAAAAAAAAAAACATATATATATAATTTGTTTCCCTTCCCCAATTCATCCATCCAATTTTTTGCACCCTGACCAGAGATCTCAAACTCAAATCATCACAAGTGCCAAAAGATGATTATGTCAAGATTCACACATTACACCTACATTTTTCTTTCGCTTGCAGCTTGACAATATCAGGGAGTGGGGTGGATGGAATGCAAGGGTGAGAGATTTGTATTGAAGCATCCATTGGCACTGTGTGGGGATGCATTGCTGGCATCTTAAGGACACACCGAGCAGATGTCCTGTCACGCTGGCTGTTTCCCATAACAAAATGAACAGGAGTGATTGGTGGATGTTTTGGATGGTGGCTGGCCTGTAGGGAAAAGGAGGAATTAATTATGCTTGCTTTTCCGCAGGAAACCTAGAGCTGGGTTCGCTTCTTCTGTGCCAATGTAGTTTATTTAGTAAAGTTTTATATTCTTCATAAAATAATGTCCCAGGAGTTCTTTTTTGTGGTTTCACCAACTGGACAGTTGACAGATTAATTAATTGGCCCAAGAATCTAGTATTGAAGTTTTGAATCATCAATACAAAATTCTCTAATGAATCAAAAAATAAAATATTATACATAAATGTACACATAAATGTACAACATCCTCTACAAAAATCTTCATGTAAAACATAAAGGTAAAGGTGTCCCTCACACATATGTGCTAGTCATTCCTGACTCTAGGGGGCAGTACTCATCTCCGTTTCAAAGCCAAAGAGCCAGCACTGTCCTAAGACGTTGTCCGTTGTCTTGTGGCCAGCATGACTAAATGCCAAAGGCACACGGAACACTGTTACCTTCCCACAAAAGGTGTTTCCTATTTTTTCTATTTGCAGCACTAGGGATTCAAACCGCCAAATTGCTGACCTTTCTGATTGACAAGCTCAGCATCTTAGCCACTGAGCCACCACAAAACAAAGCAACTTAGCCTATGTAGCTGCTGGTATCTTTCATTAGCCAAAACTTCAACATTTGGTTTGATTTGCTGTCTTTGCTCTCCTAGCCTGGTACCATCTAGCAGGGAGAGCATCTTTGCTTCTTGTGGTCCCCACTCATCACTTAGTGGAGAAACCCTTCTGGAAAGTAGACATGGCAGCCCTGCCCTCCTCGTCCTCTAATTGATTTGTCAACTGAAATACCATCTTCTCCATTATCAAATTAAATCTTTATTAGGGCCCTTGGATCAGAAAATAAAACAATAAAATTCTTAAGAGTTGTAATTTTAAAAATATATAACAACATTATATCAAATATATTATTATAGTAACATATGAGTATTTCAGTGTCTCTAGAAATACTTTTACCCAACTTGGTTTTTGAATTGGCAACAAGGAATTAAGGCTCAAGCATCCTTTATCGCTCTAAAAAAAGCCTGTTTCCATCTAACAGTTCTTCCTCTGATTGTAATATTTGATCAGCAATTTTGCTAGCTAATTCTATTTTTAAATTTTAATTAAGAATTAACTGATCATTTCAAAAATTCTTTTGATTTGGTTCTTGTATAGGTAGGAGGTTCAAATGGAACCCAGAACTGATTTTGATTCTTTTGTTTTACCTAATGGGAGAGGTCTCAGTCCCACACAGAATTTTGTGGCACACATTTGTAAATCTGGTTTTAATGGAAATTAAATGAATCTCTTGAAAAGAGCGCTAATAAACTTGATATGAACAAGCCATACCTCTAACAAATTGTTACTAATCACATGTCATGTATATATTATAGTATTGTACATCTCTTCACTTTTTTTTGGGGGGGGGTGTCATTAAATATTCTAGTGAGGACACGGTATTTAAAATATTGAGAATGTTACAATATCTGTAACAAGAAAAGAAGCTTTTCAACTGGATCAGTTATAAAGTTTATGGAGATTCTCAGTCATCCAGGTCATGGTTGTCCCAAGGGTGTTTTTTCAAAAGGCAACTGGATTTTGCTTTTTTAAAAAGATGTTTTGCTTTTCATCCAAGAAGCATCTTCAGTTCTGACTTATAAATCCTTCCGTCCTCCACCATTCAGTCAGAACTGAAAAAATAAAACATTTTCAAGGAAAAACAAAGTCCAGTTGCCCTTTGAAAAAGCACCTTTGGGACATATACGAAATGATAAAATCAGTTAGCCCAGTTACTGATATATCAAGAGGCAGAAAAAATACCAGGTTGCAGCTGCAGAGTTTTATTTTCTATGAATATTAATGTGATTTAGGGGCATTTTAAATATAGAATATGTCTGAAGTTTGCCTTGCTTTGCAAACACAAAAATACAGTTTTCTATTCTTCTTAATTAAAAGACTCTTTAAAAATGAAATTTAGGGTGGAGAGTACGCCATCTACTAAGGAACATATTAATGGATGAACTGTCACTTCTGGGAAGCCAGGATTAAATCTGACTCTCTCTACGTGTCCCTCTGCCCTTTAGAAACAATGTATAACCCAGTTCATTTTAGGTAATAAATTGGATTTCCTAGAGAGCTAACTCTTGCTGACACTAATTGAGGATACCGTTGTTTTCAGTAAGGTTAACTATGTAACTTCACTCTGAGACCTCTGGGTTCCTGCTCTCTCCTGTACATGTCAGAAGATCTTAAACAGATTCATGTTAAATGGCTGGTAGGATAGGAATGCAGGTTCCGGTATTCAACAAACTCTCTTTTGTCACTACACCACACAGAATTGGCAAACAAAGGAGCGAATGGAGTAGCAAATTAAAGATATCAGAAGGTTGTTTGGGATAGTTTGCTCTAAAGTTCAGTTCTGTGACATTGACAGGAAAGCTATCACACTTGCAACTCTTCATGATAATCAGTGGTGGGATTCAAAATATTTTACTACTGATTCTGTGGGTGTAGCTTGGTGGGCGTGGCAGGGATTGGTGGGTGTAGCTTGGTGGACATGGTAGGGGAAGGATACTGTAAAATCTCAATTCCCTCCCCACTCCAGGAGGTTACTGCAAAATCACCATTTCCTCCTTATCAGCTGGGACTCGGAGGCAGAGAATAGATGGGGGCTGGGCCAGTAAGAGGTGGTATTTACCGGTTCTCCAAACTACTCAAAATTTCCGCTACCGGTTCTCCAGAACTGGTCAGAACCTGCTGAATACCACCTCTGGGGACAATGGTTACTTGATACAGTTCTTACACCCTTGTAAATTTGCTAGGGGTTTCAGAGCAGCTCCGTAGATGTTGTTATGCCCTGCACACATATTCTTCAAAAAGTATATAATTATTTGAGTATTTGGTATATGTGTCTTTTAGCTTCTAGCTATGTATCTCATTTCTTGTTAAACCAAAACAAGGGAGTATTTCATTGTATAACTGAATTTGTATCGAAGGAGTTGGAAGTTAATTTTCTTTTTTTATATACATCACTTAGGGGCTTTTTGTGTCATATTCTAAAATTTCCTGGTTTGTCCCCTCATTTTTTCCTTTTTGTTGCAATTTTGTATTTTATTTCTTTTTTAAAATTAAACATTTTTAATAAATAAAATATCGTAAGTATGACCATATTCGCAAGGATGCATAGTACTTCTCCAATTAGTTGAAAGGAACTATACTTAAGTCTTTCTGTTTCCTTCTGGTAAAGACCATTTTGCTTCATTCTGCTTTAATGTCAAATAGGATTAATAGTTCTTTATTTGAAGTAATTTAATTTCTGTTCTACTGAATACTGGTTTCATAGCTCCTAGATGAACTAGGCTTTAACTGTTTGATATTAATCACTATAAATTTCACAATATAATTTTGATTCAATAAAACAGGGAAATAAACAGAAGCACATATGGGAGAGATCCAGAAAAAAAAACCACACCACTTAAGTATTAATGTGCTAATGGAAAAATGTATTAGATGAATTCATGCTTGATCAGCAAGATGTATGCAACATGGTGCTGAAATTTTAAAAAAGGAACTTTTTAAAAGTGTGGTAAGAGTCCAACAACTTATAATTAAAAGAAAAGGGAAGGCGATGTCCTTCAGTCATCACACTCCCTAAAAGTTAAGATAGATTCAAGAATGTATTTAATTGTATCCCATCTTTATTATTTTTATAACTAACTCAAGGCAGAGAACATATCCAACACTTTCCTCCTCCCATTTTCCCCCAAACCCTGTAAGTTGACTTGAGCTGAGAAAGAGTGACTGGCCCGAAGTCACCCAGATGGCTTTCATAGCTAAGGCAGGATTAGAACACATGGGTCTCCTGCTTTGTAGCCTGGTGCCTTAACCACTAGACCAAATTGCTCTGGGAAACAGATCTTTCAATGAGAGCAAGATGTTGCCAATATTTTTTATTTAATTTATTAAATTTATATGCCACCCATTTCACTCTCAAAAGCAATTTTGGACATTGTCCATTGTAAATTGACTTTTTAAAATTGGTAAGCAAGTCTTGATGCACCAACAGAAGCTTCAATGGAGAATACTTGTCAATGTCTAAATGCTGTGATCAGGTCCATGTGGGAACCAGATGGAACTGAGTCAAGATATTCCTTGCCGCTACCACCAGGAATAAATCTAAAGATTATTCAGGATCAAGGTGTGTTCACAGACTACTCATCTGCTCTTCCACACTAGTGATGAGTATAAAACCTCCTGGATCCTAATTTACCTAAATCTAAATCTATCCAAAGCTAAAGTTCTTTATTCGATCTTGACTACCAGAGATAAAACCTTTGGATGAGTAGCCCTCTTAAGTGTGGATTCTCACCTTCTGGTTATCTTTTTAAGTAATTCCCCAGGAACATATTTAAAATCGGTTTATCAAGTATTGTTGGTGGTGGGTTGTTTTTGGTAGACCAGCCTCTCTCATACAGTAGGACCGCAAACTGCGCACTAGTTCCTTGTTTCCTGAAAGCAGTTATCCATAAGGCTAACAACCCCCTCCCCCAAAAGGACACCGCTGCATGCAGCGCCTAATCCTACGCCTTCTCTCATTATCTTGATTCCTATCATAAATAAAATCATTTTAAAGCGACCCACCCCCAGCCTTCTTCTGGGACGCGGCGCAAAGCAAACGGTTTGAAAATAACCCAAACTCCCTATCCTAGAGCACGTGAGTGTGTGTATATATATATATATCGCGCGCGCGCGCAGGTTAACGATAAGCGCGCGTTCTCCCTCGGTCAGCTTTGTTCGCCTTTGTTGCCTCCCTCGCGCATTGTCTGCCTCCAGCAAAGCCCCCCACCCGCCCCCCTCGTTCAGGCCCCAGGGCCAGAGACCCGGAGGGGGGGGGAGGTAGCGGGGGAAGGGAGCAAGACGGCTCTTTTCTTTCTTTCTCTTTCTTTCCTTCCCTCAGCCCCTCCGTTCCCACAGGCCAAGAGCGGCACCCGGCCCTATTAAGCCAGGCGGCCTCTTCCTCCTTTGTTTCCAGCCCGTTACAGATGGTGTCGGCCTTAAGGGTCTCTGGTGTATTGAGGCGCGAGGAGGGGGTGGGTGGGTGGATGGAGGCGCGAGGTGGGGGTAGAGAAGCCGGAGGGAGGGCAGCCAATGGGCGGCCGGCTCGTCAGCTGACTCGCTTTGCTTACACCAGCTGCACGCCGGCTGCGGGCTAAGGCAAAGGGAGCTTTGGAAAGGAGGCGGCAGGAGGCAAAGCGGAGCGGATAAGCAGCGGGAAGAAAGAGAAGAAAAGAAAAGAAGGCGATTAGGGGGGGGGGGGGGGAGAAGACTAACCAGCCGCGGCTTTTCCGTGTGGGAATTACAGCGCGTGGAGAAGGAGGAGAGGGCAACGCCTGGCCGGCGCTCCCGCTTTTCTTGCCTTTTCGCCAAGCATTTCAAACTTGAACGGATGGAGCCGCAGTGTTAGGCATCTTTCGCACCATCTCTTGCTCCAAGGGTGGTGGCACCTGTACAACCCCCCTTTCTCCCTCCCCCCGGGAGGGGAGTATCGATCTGGGGGGCTCTGCATGGGGAGACCCAAAGAGCGGTTTCCCCCTCGTCTGCCGCTTGTGCCCTTCCCCCTTTAGGTAAGTGCTGATTTCTGACCTGATAGCGGGGCAAAAAGGGGAAGCGGCGGGCTGGCCGGCAAGGTGTGTTTGTGGGGGAGGGGGGAGTTAACGGAGAAGTCCAAAGTGCGATGTGAGTGCAAGAAAAGGGAGCGCGTGGCTGTGCCAAGAGGAGGTGGGCGGGCAAGCGAGGGAGCAAAAAACTGGGAAACGTGGCGGGGGGGGGGGAGAGAAAAAGAGCTCGGTGCCCTCGATGCATGTAAGGTGATGGGTTTTCTCCGGGAAGGAGCCGTGCGCGAGTTCCCCGAGGGACGCGAGCGAGATGTGTGTCACCTAAGCAGCAGCTGCTGCTTGTTCTTTGCAAAGGTTTTGTCGGGGGACTCCGCGCTTGGAAGACTTTCGGGAGCGAGGCGAAGGTCCCAAACGCTCCCGAGGCTGACGGTGGCGAGAAGAACGGTGAAGGGCCGGCTGAAATGATTCGCCTCCCTTACGAAGAAGCAATAAAGGACCCCCATTGCCCTTTTGCTTCACCGAAGGGGAAATGGAATCGGGGGATAAGGTGTGTGCCTGCGGGTTTCAAAGAGTTACTGTCTTCCATCCAGCTGGTGGAGAGTCTAAAGGGAGCTGTTCCTGCCAGCTATAATTTAGTCCGGGCAGACAAAGTGTGGAAAGTTTGCCAGCTAGTGTCCTTTGTGATGGGAGAGAAGCAATGGTGGCTCCTTCCTTTCTTTATTATTTTTTCTTCTTCTAAAATTCTGGGGAGCTGGATTCCTGGTCTTGAAGGTTTCAGCCTAAAGACTGATTCCTCCTCCTTTGTGGAAAAAAAACCTCCCCATGTGGTCTGCCTATTGTCCTGTTTGCACATTGAACCATTTTATCAATATCCAAGAAAGTTGTCCAAAAAATTACAAAAGTTGCCTTGGGGTATTATTATATGAGCTGTCCAGGAGGGATGTTTCTGAAGCTCTTTTGGCCACAAAGATTTAAGCAAGATTGTTTTCTAGAAGGTCATGTGGCATGGACTTGACTTTAGTTCTTTCCTTCTCTAAGATGTATTTTGCTTCTGTGTTTTGCAACTCTCCTCCTTAATTTGCCCCTTCTGCTTTTTAATGAATTTGCATTAAAAAGCCTAATAAGGTCTACCCAACTGCAGATTCCAATTTAGTCAGGGGAAAGAGACTGGTGTTGCCTGTCCAGGGACCAGCATGTGTGTCTCCATAAATATCTGATTTGCATGCAAATGTGAGTGGACCCTGGCAGATGTCTTGCTCATCCATTCACATGGAGGTATTTAAACAGACAAGGAGGCTTCAGTTTAACAATAGACCTTAAGAAAATGGCATAAAGGCTCAGTGTGAGGATTCCCCCCCCCCCACCTTTCTGCTTAGAAATTTATATGGCTTTCTCTCTTTCTACTGTATAGTATACTTTGTACTGTATACTCTGGGGAATATTGTAACTTAACTGATTCCAAGTTGCCTTTAAAGTGCAACTTTAACTTTCCAAATTTGTTGAAATGATCAGGAATGCTTAAAAGGAGGAGAAGATAACATCTGCCTATGAACTTGCATGCTTGTAGTGTTATGCAGAAACCAAAACCTGGAAGTCAAGTGCGAGATTTCTCAAAGTGAGGACTTTAGGCCTTTCACAAGATCACTTCCGAAGGCAAAGTTGAGGAAGAAGCCTCCATATTGAAAAAGAATCCAGTTCCAAGGAAAGCTTTTTCATTTTAGCTGAACAAAATTCTAATTATTTTAAAGAAGACAAGAACTTAGTAACATATGGCTAAGTGTAAATTTTATTTTGGGCTGACCAAACTTTCAATCTTCATTTTCCAGTTCTTTCTTTTGTTTTACCCAATATTATCAGTGTACAACCAATTCTTTCCTTGATAAATGAAGTAAGCAGAACATATATTTATTTACTTTAATTTTAATGTAATGTTGTCTATGCATTATTTTCAGAATGTATATAACACTTTTTCAAAGTAATTTTTACACAAGTATTTGTGTTGTTCTTTAATACTGTGAGACACTTTTACCTTCGTCCTGAATACATTTTCTGTTTCATTCAAGTGGTTTTTGTACGATCCCTCTTTCACTTATGTTCAAGACACTTTTTAATGATGACCTTTTAAAAAACGTTTATTTACAGAGTTTATTTATTTAAAATTAAGGGAGAGTTTAAGGTTTTCCTTCACGATTCCTAGACATGTGTTAGTGTTTGGCCTACATATTTCACCTTTTGATATTGTTCAGCCCTGTTAGATAAAACCATGCAGTCTGGGCTGCAAGTGAATGTGGATGTATATGCCTCCTTGCACACAAGGCACCAGTTGCTGCCTCTTTTGTTGAGCTGTATAGCTAAAATAAAAGACCCCATTTACCAAGAAAGCAGTTAACCCTTCTGGTCCAAGGCTGTATTGAAGAAGTCTACACAAAGAGCTGGGGAAGGAAGACCATTGTCTTAGTCATGACATTGTTGTGTGGAAAAGCACAACAGATGTTGTCTGCTTTTTTTACATGTTTGAGGGATGCTGAAATCCTGCTCCCTAGGAATGGATCTCAGCTGAAGTCAATGAGCGTTTCTTCTAAGTATACTTTTATCGAATGACTTATGTCCCACTTTGTTATGAAAGTGAGCATTCAAGGTGACTAATGGGATGCAAAAAGTTTTAAAACCCTAAAACATTAATAAATGGGTCATTAAAATCAATTACAAATCAAAAGTCTACCGAAAGAAGCAAGACACACAGATGGTCTCTGTGTTCAGTGATCTCCTTTTTTGTGACAGAATTAGCCAACCGTTAATTCTCCAAGTCCAGATTTGCCCTCCAGCTTTCCTCTATTCCTTTTAGATCAACATTTCCCAGCTTGATGGCCTTCAGGTATTCTAGACATCATGTAGCCTGAAATAATATGACCAGCATTCAGGCATGGCAGGAGCTCTAGTTTAAAAAAACATATGGAAAATTGGGAAAAATCTTTCTAGAAATAAATGTTTGAATCTGTGGCACCTTATTTGAAGGTCGATTTTCCTCTCCTAATTAGACCATAATCATGGAGATGGTTTCAGTGACCTAGTACCTTTATTTTACTCTTTTTATAATAAATATACAATACAATAGATGTCCAGAAATCTTTCCTTTTGTTGCTGCAATGATGTTAGTTCATGGCACATTTTTGCTAGTATACTTGTTCATTGCTGTGTTGGTAGTTAATGTTTCTTGCCAGAAACAATGAAGTTTGTACAGGAATGGAATTTCAGTAACAGAATGCTTTTAACTCCTGACTATTGAGATGAGGCAAGTTCTTCATGAAAATGGAATGATAAATTCCATGTAATGTGATAGTGAAAGTATGTGCTTTATTATTGGCTTCATAAATTATAAAAGGGCACTGCAATTTAATATAGTATAAAAGCCACTGCAATTTAATATAGTATAAAAGTCATACATTGTTTCTCTTCTAATCTGAGTTTCCTAAAGTTGAAAGAAGTGATCAAAGTAGTCATCTCTAAAGTTTCATATAATCATAAAAATTCCTTTTTTGGAAATAATTTAAATAAATGAGGAAGTTGATTGATTTATTTGACTAGCTTCCTGTAATGCATCATAAGGAGATATCAATATCGCTTTGGCTAAATATATAGCATCCAGTCCAATAGAAAATTTGGTTTGTTTTCTATACTTGACTTAAGCATAGCTGAAATTAAGGGGGGGGGGAATCTACATTTCTATTCTGGACAGTATTAACAATAGGAAATTCCCTATCCTTTTAATTACTTGAATCCTAGAAATTATTAGAAAAAGTATGTAATTTGAGGCTGTGGAGGGTTTCTAACATGGCTTTTATTGTTAAGCATCTATCTATCCATCTATCCATCCAATTTATAAACTCCCCATCTTCCTTAGAGTTTAATTTGCTTAAACTTTATTAGGCCCATTTAATTTATAACAAAGGAAGAGAAAATGTGAGCTGGGTGCAAACTTCCACCCAAACTTTCATTCATAGTCAATTAGAAAATACCGTAGATACCACATAAACAGAAGTAAAGGTGATGAATATTTTGAATAAATGTTGCCTCCACTGCTGCTTTAATTTACATATTTTGAAGACCTTTAGTTAAGAAAAAACAAGTTGTAAATTTAAGACTGAGGTTATACCAGTTTATTCATTTATTTCTTGGAATTATATCTCACCTTTCCTTCAAGACTTTGGGGTGAAATACATACACAGTCCTCCATGTTTATCCCCCCCAACAACAACTTTGTGAGGTAGATTGAGCTAAGAAATAGATTGGTTTGAAGTCATCCAGTAAGCTTTGTAGCTAAGGATTGATTTGAACCTGTGTTTTCCAGTCCAACATTTTTACTACTATTCTACACTGGTGCATTCATAGATATCATTCCTTCTGGCAAGCATGTGATCCCCACAGCTGTCCTTTCATTTGTGTATAAAACAAGAACATTGGTGTTATTTGTAGGTTACCATAGTTACATGAACAATATATGTGTGATGCTTCATCCATCCAAGCTAAAAAGGGTTTTCAATTCTGCGAGTGAAAAATTATACAAAGCAAGGGGGGAAATTAGATGAAAGGTAGCTATAAACCACATATCTCAACTTTCTTCCTTTTTTTTACTTATTTTTCATAATCTCATTGTGCTTTTTTCAGTTCAGAAAAAGTTAATTGCAACCAACCATCTAATTAAACACTTTATCCAAAAGGATGTTGTATGTTCCAAGAACTTGCTACTGCTTGATAGATTAATGTCCCTGACTATTTAATTCAATATCTCATCAGTTGATGAACAAATTTTGCAAAATTCTTGATTTTAATTTGTAACTTTACTATGTGGCTATAAGTAGATTGCCAATATAAAAATAAAACTGTCTTATACAGGTAGTCCTTGACTTACAACAGTTCATTTACTGACTGTTCAAAGTTACAACGGTATTGAAAAATGTGACTTATGACAGTTTTTCATACAACTGTTACAGCGTCCATATGGTCACATAATCAAAATTCAGATGCTTGGCCACTGATTCATATTTATGATGGTTGCAGAGTCATGGGGTCATGGGATCCCCTTTTGCAATCTTCTGTCAAGCAAAGTCAATAGGGAAGATTCACTTAACCATGTTATTAAACTTAATAAATGCAGTGATTCATTTAACAACTGTGGCAAGAAAAGTTGTAAAATGGGGAAAACCTCACTTAAATGTTTCACATAGCAACATAAATTTTAGGGCTGAGTTGTGGTTGTAACTTGAGGACTGTAGTGGCATTGTGAAAAAAAATGAATCAAACATATAAACTTTTCCATTTTAAAAACTTATGTAAATAAGAATGGTTTCTTGTTACTTGCATCTGAAAATGGGAAAGAGGAAAGAAAACATAAGATTAGGAAGATTATTTGAAATGTTACCTAGTAAATATATTAAGTGAGAATCATTTTTTTGAATTCAGAATCATACGAAAAACTTTCCTAACTATTTCCTTTTCTGTGCTATCATTAAAGATATAAAACTGGTTGAATTGATTAAAAAGCAAACTGAACCACATTACAGTACAAGATGTTGTCATGCTATTATGCTGCTAATATCCCTGGGATTCTGAAGTAATTAGTTGTTTAGTTTCTTTAATGCTAGCTAATGGAACAATCAGAACATTAACTTTTATATTTCGTAATGTGAAATTATCTAGTAGATATCTGCTTGTTGTGAAGTTTAAACTTGTGTTACTGAGTTTTTGCTCCCTTTGCTGAATTAATTTTAATTTGGAATGAAATAATAGATGAGAGATAAAAATGTCAGTAAGATTAATGGATAAATCTAAAACTGGGCATTGAAATATTGGAAATTTAATTTAACTAATTGCTTTAGAACAGGTTTGCAAATGCAGCCATGATGGAAAACCAATGCCAATTAAGGCCATTTTATCTTTTCAGTGAATGAAGCCATTCAGAAAAACTTTTGGGCAAAACCCTCAAGCCCCACAAGGCAGGTCTGCAGGGAGTAGTTTACTACTACTTTTGAACTAAATGGAAGAATATAAAAACAGACATCCATAAAATCCTTATATTCAAAAGGTTCATGGTATAAATCATTTATGTTCATAATCTTCATTACTAATGTGTATCACAATGCCCATTTTTTTCTGTTAAAAGGCACAAATGAATAGCAATTGTTAGATTATAATTTAATGGAACAGTAAGATGCATAACATATTGGGAACACTAATCAGTTTAGCAATAGCTCTTAGACTTATAGCCTGCTTCACAGAGCTTTACAGCTCTTTCTAAATGGCTTACAGAGTCAGCAGATTGCCCCCAACAATCTGAATCCTTATTTTACTGACCTCGGAAGGATGGAAGGCTGAGACAATCTTGATCCAGCCTGCAATACTACATTCTAACCACTGCGCCACCATGCAGAGTGATCTGATTCAGTAAAGTAATTCATATTTTACATGGTTTGTTAATTGAACATATTATACCACCGATTATTAAGAACGGTTATACATTACAATAAATCAAAACTATTGTTAAAGCAAGAATAATAACTATTGTAAACACTTAAAATCAGGAATATAAAGTCTGATTTAAAAGTTATGACTTGGAACTTTAAAAAGTCAGTAAAGAGGGTAACGTTCTGAACATTAGTGGGTGCATTCTAAAATCTGGAATAGCAGCATAGACAGCTTATTGTGACATGAGCCCAGGGCCGTGATGACAAACCTATGGCACACATGCCAGAGGTAGCATGCAGAGTCCATTCTGGACATGTGCACTGTTGCCAGCTGTTCTTCCTGATGTTTGCACATGCCGGAGGTCCAGAAACCCAAAGAACAACAGGTCTTCAGGTTTCCAGCATGCGCGAAGACCAGCTGCCAGTGAGAATGTGCATGACAGAAACCTGAAGGCCAGGTAGCATGCGCACTGGCCAGCTGGTCTTCCAGCTTCCGGGACTCTGGCACAGACACGCAAGTTCCAGTTTGGGCACGGTGCCAAAAATGTTTGCCATCAATGGCCTATGGCAACTATAGGTGAACTGGTTTAGATTACCTCAAGGGTACATGTAAGTAATATAGTCCCTAGTAAAGGTGAGCAGTTTAAAAATGAGATAGTAGGTAGGTAGGTAGATAATGATGAATGGCTGATGATCGGTAGATACAGAGAAGCACAGATAGATAGATTGGTGGAGGGGCGGGCTTCCTTTGCTTTATATTAGGGTTACATTCTCTTTAAAAAAGAATTGGTTAAAAGCAAATCCAGATAAGGTGAGATCTTGAAAGAATGGAAGAAAGAGGATGACAGAGTATGGTGTCAGATTTGGTAATTCCAGCTCCATTGACATCTGTTTCATAAATTTTACAGCTCTAGTTTTGAGCACTACATTATCCAAATACTCTTGGTCAAAAACAATCAGTTGCAAAATACTGAATTCACATAAAGCAAAAGTGTGTAAACCAAGGGGAAGACTTCGAAAAAAAAGTATCCTCTCAGGCTTAATTCAAGTGCCGTAGGGCTTTGATGATAATAACTGCATTTTGTGTCTTGTCCAGAAATAAATTGGCAGCCAGTGGGCTTGAAAGATAATAACTAACATTTTGTATCTTGTCCAGTAGCAAATTGGCAGTCTATGCAATGCTTTTAGCACTGGTATAATATGGTGTCTATGAATTCTTCTAAAGATCAGTCTGAAATGTATTAATGGAAGTTTGGAACGAAATTAATGGAATAAAAGCAGCCTCTATCCCATAGCCCATTATGAAGTTGGCTTAACATGGTGAAGTTAACTTGTTACTTTCAGAAGCAACCACTCTTTTGTCAACCAGGGGACATTAAAGATTGGACTAAAATTGTCTGGCTCCAAGAGATGTAATGCAGATTTCTGTAGTAGTAGTCTGATAATTGTCTTCTTTAAACAAAGTACCTTCATCTTCCTCAGAAAAGCATTGATGATGTTAAAATTAACTAAGATACCTTTCATAGCTTAAAAACTAGAAGTTGCAAGTTACATTTGGATGAATTTGGAGGAAAGGGATTATAATATTATTTTCTATGTTTGCAAATGCCAAAAACTGAAACTGCTCTTAACTAACTGTATAAGAAGCATTATCAGATAACCCCAATAAACTAATGCTGCATCAATGGTATGATCCAAACTGGTTTGTATGCAAGTAAGTTTATTCAAAGCCACATGCAAAAACTGATTAAAAATAAGCTTCTAAGAGTTCAGTAATTACATTTGGGGAAAAGAAATGAGGACATTAGTCCTCATGGCACAAAATTACTCAACAGAGCATGCTGAGTTTAGAACATGGTAAAGAAAACCTTTTTGCAGCAGCAGACTTTAGAAACTTCATAATGAGATTTATGCTGAGCCGTCTTGGAATTAACTCTTTCTCCATATCTCTATCGATCTATTTCATACTTCAACTTCCAAATTTAGTATAAAGATCTTTGAAGTAGATCACAGAAGTCACCTACAAGTCTTATTGACACCTCTACCAAGTTTTCTATTTTCAGTTCCAAGTAGAACATCAGCGATTAGTAAGACCAACCACAACAGCATTCAGGCATCTAAGTCATGTATTATGGTTTTAGTATACCATCATATTATGATCACCACCCTTTCAAGAAATCTGACAATCTATTCATGATTGTGGGGGAAAGATTTGAGATATCCCTGTCACTTGAGAACCAGAAGGAATTAAACATATAGTCTACATTGTGTTTTAGTTGTGCATCAGAAGAGAGAGTTGCACAAAAGAAAGATGATTCTTAATTTAAGGTGGTTAGAGAATCATGCAGATTTCTATAAAAGGCCAAACTCTCAAGAAAAGGACAGAGCCTGGGTAAGAACACACATTTATATTACTCTGAATAATGATTACTAATTTAAATTAACTGCCTGTAAAATAAGGTACCCGTGTACAAAATTAATTAGTCCCCATCTGCATAGTTCAGGCTTGCATACACAAACCATTCTCACATATACATATGCAAAGGGAACTACATACAGAATCTATTCCTCCTTTTTGGCAGAAATTGCAGAAGGAAGAGAGGAAAAAGAATGGCTCAGATAGGCAAAGGAAAGCAGTAACTAAGGAAAGGGAGAGAAGGTAAAGTTAAACATTGCAAAGGGGTTCCCATACATCCACCAAAAAATGATTCCAAAGCATCTAATTTCAGATTTGTCTTCAGAGGCATTCCTGCTTTGCAGCAAGGATTGTATAGCCATTTATATTACATAGTACAGGTAGTCCTCAAGTTACAATTGATTGTTCAAAGTTACAACGATGCTGAAAAAAGCGACTTATGGCTGTTTTTATAAGTATAATCTTTATTGTCATTGTACTTAAATACAACGAAATTGGTTTTCACACTTAAGTCTTAAGACTCCCGCAGCATCCCCATAGTCATGTGATCAAAATTCAGACACTTGGCAACTGACTCATATTTATGACGGTTGCAGTGTCTCAAAGTTATGTGATCACTTTTCATGATCTGATGAGCAAAGTCAATGTGGTTATTAACTTAACATCTGCAGTGATTCACTGCAGTGACAATTGTAGCAAGAAAGGTTGTAAAATGCAACAAAACTCATTTAACAATTGTCTTGTTTAGGAACAGAAATTTTAGGCTCAGTTGTGGGCATATGTCAAGGACTACCTGTATTATTTTGTTTTCAACAGTTTCTCCTTATGTGACATGGTCCTTCCCAAGTAACAGAATGGAACTTTTTCTTCCTAAACATGACTTATGATTATTAGAAATTCTCAGCCTCTTCCAAATTAGTCACAAAATAGATATCAAAATCCCTCAGCACCTACATCTCAAGAGTATTCAGTTTTTGTCTCAATTTTTTAATGTGTCTATATTCTGCCTTAACTATTTTTATAAATAGAACCGGTGGCAACATACTCCTTACGACTCTATTTCCCTCTTAATAATAATCCTATGAAGTTAGTTGGGCTGAGAGAGACTTTTTGGCTTGAAGTTACCTACCTGGTTTTCATGCCTAAAGCAAGACTTTTGAATCTCAGTGGTGCCAGTCATAGGCATCACCACCTTCTTACTAAACCTGCCATTTATACTTTTGGCAACATAGGCTATAGGTGTCAGATTCTGTTTCATGCACTTGCTTCTCATGGACTGTCTTAGTTTTTTTCCCCATTTGTTATAGTGAAGCAAAAATATTAAATTGCCATTATATTTAATTATAATAGCTGAAGTGATTTTTGTAGTTATTGGCCAATTGACCCAACCTGTTCAACATTGGTGAGAGTTTCTATTGTATATAAACCAGAAAAAAATGATCATTTTTCAGAATTCATTTTGCAGTTTCAATTGCTCTTTCTGCCATTAAGGTTGTGGTTAGTTGATTGTAACAAAAACTGTTATATTACTTCACAAACTGGGAAAATATATTGCACAAATTATAGTACAGATTTGAGACATCTGCAGCTGGCAGGCCATTGTGAGGTCTGAAAATGATACATGATTTATTTCTCAGAGGGGGCGGTCCTTTGCAGCTATATATTTATGTCATTATAATTTGCAGGTGATTGTTCTGCCTCTTTTATAAGGTCTTGCAACACAATGGTTGTTATTATGTTTTATTTATTTACAAGATTTACAAGATTTATATGACTACCCATATAAACTCTGAGCAGCGCACACCATCATTAAGAATATAAAATAATAAAACAAACATACCCCAAAAAGGATGTGGTGGCTCAGTGGCTAAGACACTGAGCTTGTCGATCAGAAAGGTCAGCAGTTAGGTGGTTCGAATCCCTAGTGCTGCATAACGGACTGAGCTCCCATTACTTGTCCCAGCTTCTGCCAACCTAGCAGTTCAAAAGCATGTAAAAATGCAAGTAGAAAAATAGAGACCACCTTTGGTGGGATGATAGCAGTGTTCCATGCGCCTTTGGCATTTAGTTATGCCGGCCACATGACCACGGAGATATCTTCAGACAGTGCTCGCTCTTCGGCTTTGAAATGGAGATGAGCACTGCCACCTAGAGTCGGGAATGAATAGCACATATGTGCGAAGGAAACCTTTATCTTTACCTACCCCCCCAAAATGTGGCCCTAAACCAACAATCCCCTTTACGTAAACCTGAGAACCAATTTCATTGATTCACTCCAATTTCACCTGTAACCCAGTTGAGGGAAGAACTAGCTTTTTAAGGCCTTCTGAAAGACCAAGATGGGCCTGGCAGTTCTCAGGGTTGAGGGTGTTTCACCTGGCAGGAGCCATTATTTTAAGATATACTTCTTAGGTTCGCCTAGATGTTAACATTTAAGAGAAATGTCCTAGAATATGCCCATCCTGTCTGACCTAATGGAATGGACAGATATCATCAGAGATGACTCAGCAAGTAACCTGGCTCCACATCAAGATGCTTTAAAATCAGCATCTTCAATATCCCCCAGAAATACTGAACAGTGGTGCAATATGGACAATCCAAGCCCCCCCAGACCCAATAGCCATGCTGCTACACTTTGGAAATTATCAGAATAACAGAGTTGGAAGGAAGCTTGGAGGTATTTTGAGTCCAATCCGCTGCTCCAGCAGGAAATCCTATGCCATTTCAGACAAATGGTTGTCCAATCTTTTCTTTAAAACCTCCAGTGTTGGAGCACCCACAACTTCTGCAGGCAACATGATTAATAATTTTCAGAAAATTTCTCTTCAGTTCTAGGTTGGTTCTCTCCATTAATTTCCCTTACGGGCTTTGACACAACTGGAAAAAATAGGTCTACTTCTATGAAGGAATAATAATTTTAGGAAGCAAAATAGTTATGTCAGGCTGTACATTTACAAGTATCAATTGAAAATTTTAGATTCAAGGAAATGAAAAGCTTCATACTTTTCATGAAAGCTTGAAGTATATTTCATAATTCTGAACAAGAAGCACAATTTCATTTGGATATTTTCAATGTATACATTGACAATATGCATTCACCAGCTTTTTTACCTGTATCTGGGAACATTTGTTTGCCTTATCTGAGAGTTATATGTATTTTGGGAAGAAACTTTTGACATCTTGTTTAATGCCTAAATTGCTAAAATATATGTCAGGATTCTACCCTGTATAGACATTCTAAGAATTACTTGCATGTCAAGAGTTCTTCCAGAGACTCCTCTATTTTGAATACAAAGGTCTAAGACAGGCGTGTCCAAACTTTTTGCAAGGAAGACCAGATTTGGTGAGGTGAAAATGTGTGAGGCCTCCCATTCAACCTCCCATTCTTTGAATCGTTAACATTAAATGCAAATGAACTATTTTATGAAAGACTAAACAAATAACTCCGGCGGGGAGAAGATGCTGTGGGCCGCTCAGACTTCATGGCCTCCATCGATCTGACAGAGGCTTATCTCCATATCCCCATATTCCCTGGCCATCGTAAATATCTCAGGTTCTCCTATTTAGGTAGACATTATCAGTATAGGGCCACACCGTTTGGACTGGCGTCTGTGCCTCAGACCTTTACTAAGGTCCTGGCTGCAGTGGTGGCTTCCCTCCAAGACCACTCCATCAGGATCCAATGTTATCTCGATGACATTTTGGTCCAGGCAGCATCATTTAGAGCCAAGGTGGCGCAGTGGTTAAGTGCAGCACTGCAGGCTACTTCAGCTGACTGCAGTTCTGCAGTTTGGCTGTTCAAATCTCACCGGCTCAGGGTTGACTCAGCCTTCCATCCTTCCGAGGTGGGTAAAATGAGGACCCGGATTGTTGGGGGCAATATGCTGACTCTGTAAACCGCTTAGAGAGAGCTGAAAGCCCTATGAAGCAGTATATAAGTCTAACTTCTATTGCTATTGCTATTTGAACGTGCGAGGGAGGACATTTCGTTAGTGTCTACGCTCCAACAGTTAGGTTTTTCAGTGAACTTGGATAAGAGTTCCCTGGTCCCCAGCACCAGGATTCTTCACCTGGGGATTCTCATAGATTCCAGGTTGGGGAAGGTGTTCCTGTCCCACGACAGCTAGGTTAGTTTGTTAGCTTTAGTTAGACAAGTTAAACATCAGCATTTTGTTCCTGTAGTGTTGCTCTCCAGCTTGCTGGGGAAATTTATTTCTTGCATAGACGTGGTGCCTTGGGCTCATCTGCATGTGAGGCCACTTCAATGGCATATCCTGCCGTTTCAGAGGTCCAACTCCAGCAACTCCAAGGCAAGGGTTCCAGTGATGCCACAGGTGCAGCTGTCGTTGAGTTGGTGGCTCTCCCTGGCGCTACACAAGGGCTGTGAGTTCAGGGAGACGGAGCGCCTCATCCTGACAATGGACACCAGCTTGTACGGGTGGGGAGCTCTCTTGGAGTCCCAGATGGTGCAAGACCGTTGGACTTGGATGGACCTCCAGCACAATATCAATTGGCTGGAGCTGTGACTGATCCATTTGACACTGCGGCACTTCAAGGACCATGTTCGAGACCAAGACGTCTTGGTGCTAACCAACAATGTGGCAGCGAAGGCCCATGTCAACCGGCAAGATGGCACACACTCCAGGGCCCTTCATACCGAGGTGATGGCACTCGGCGGCTAGGCAGAGAGGCATCTTCGATCACTCAGGGTGGAGCACATCACAGGAGTGAACAATTATCAAGCCAACTGGCTTAGTGAGTCCACCATGGGGTAGTTCACTACCATGGGGTAGTGGTCTACCATGGAGAGTGGAGTCTTCTTCCGGAACTGTTCCCATCCATCTGCTCCAGGTTCAGCCGTCCGGAGGTTGACCTGTTTGCCACACCTCAGAATGCTCAGGTGGAACATTTCTTCTCTTGGTTCCCAACTCGGGGTAGAAGGGGTCAACACTTTTTGGACTCCATGGCCTGAGGGCCTGCTCTATGCTTTCCCTCCCTTTCCCATTCTCCCTGGGGTAGTTCAGAAGGTGATCTCAGAGAGGGTGGAGCTCATCTTAGCGGCGCCTTACTGGCCACGCCAGGTGTGGTTTGCAGACCTCATGTGCCTTTCAGTGTCATATCCGTGGAGGATCCTGGGGAGGGATGTAGACCTCAGGCAGGGGAACCTGGTGCGTCCTGAGCCACAGTGGCTGCAACTAGCCATGTGGAGATTGAGCAGGAATGCCTGAGGGATGCCCAGCTTTCCAGAGAGTAATCTCCACCATTAAGGCCTCACACAGGGGTTCCACCACCAGGATCTATGATTCCACCTGGCGGGTTTTTGCAGAGTGGTGCCGGGCCTCAGGAGCGGATCCCCGCGAGGCTTTGGTACCTCCAAGAGGGGTTGGGTAAGGGGCTCTCACATGGCACCCTTAGGAGGCAGGTACCAGCCCTATCCATGATCATTCAGGGATAAGGGCTCCTTCCACTTTCCCAGCTTCTGTTAGTTAAGAGGTTCCTGAGGGGCGTGGGCAACCTCCGCCCCCCAGTAGGCCATAGATTTCCGACTTGGAGCCGCACTACGGTTGTCTAAGCCATGACAGCACCATTCGAACCACTGAGGACAGTTGACCTGAAGTTCATGACCCTTAAAGTAATGTTTCTCATGGCAGTTACCTCAGCCCGTAACATCTCCAAACTGGGGGCGTTGTCCTCCAGGTCGGATCTTTGCACATTCTACAATAATCAGGTCATCCTGCGACTGGATCCGAAAGTTTTCCTCAAGATAAATTCCCTTTTTCACAGATCACAGGAGGTGATCTTGTCATATTTTTGCCCGGACCCATTAGGGAATGCCTTTAGCACAGGCTGGATGTCAGGCCTTTTGCCGTCTGAGGCACTTTTCGCTTCCTTTTACTCATCTTCCTTGGGGAAGAGGGTGTCCTCTTCTGCCATAGGAAGGTGGATCAAATTGGCCATCGCGCTGGCCTATGAGGTTCAGCACCTACCGGTTCCCTGGGACATCATGGCACACTCTACCAGGAGCGCGGCTACCTTGGCGGCCTGGGCTACACAGGCGCCTATTGCGGAGATTTGTAGGGCCGCTACGTGGGTGTCCCCGTCTCCCTTTATCAGGCACTACAGGTTAGACGCTTATGTATCAGCTGATGCGGCGTTTGGGTATAGGGTGTTACAACAGGTGATAGCATATGAGGAACCCAGGACCAATAGTGCTCCCCTGAGGGAAGTTAACTTGGGTATGTCCCAATCCTGGCTAATCCTGCAAATTCCTCTAGAAAATGACAGTTGGTCTTAGACCAACTGTCATTTTCAGAGTTCCTTAGAATATGGCCATATGTAACTTGGAGGAGAAGGGAGTGTTCCAGAGAATAGGGACACCAGTTTTCATCCTATTGTTGAAATATTCTTGTTTTAGAAAGCTTTTTTAATAATGTTAAATTGGAACTACCGTAGATTTCCTGTAACTTAAGACCATTATTTTATCTTCTGCTGTCTAGAATCTTGGCTTTCATGTCTGTAACATCTCCTGGGTTATATTTGAAGAGTGCTATTATACCCTACCTTTTTTTTGCTTCTCAAGGTTAAATAAGCGCACTTTGATTTTTTTTTACTTTATTTAAAAGTGTAATGATCTGTGTGAATATATCCCAAGTAAAGCTTTTGTATGTATTAAAACATTTGAGAGGGAATCTCTCAACAACTTATTTTGGAGGTAAAGAGTAATCTCCCTATTGTACCCTCTGGAAATGGTTATATAAAAAGAAATAAATATAAGAAAAAGGAGAATTATTGTAAATTATGCTTTCAAGGATACCAGGGATAATGATATTAAAGACTGCTAACAATGTATGTTTTTTTTTAAAAGCTACAATGCGGATAATGTTATATGCCAGTGTCTATGTACACACGGTTTGAAATATTGCCACAAGCTTTTTAGATAAATGTCTCCTTTTGGGCCAAGCTAAATTGACAGAGCTGCCAAAACTTCCATTTCCTGAATTCTTTGAGCTGCATTGTAGAGACGTAAGAAATTTTCCTCAAAACCAGTAATGTTGTTTCCTTTATTTACAAACACATACCCAACCCAACAGTGCTCTCTTCTTTCTATTTGAGGAGGGGGAAAACATGAAGTGGTCCCTATTGTTCTACTTGCATTTTTACACGATTTCGAACTGCTACAGGTTCAAAACAACAAAAAGTATTTATTGCAGTGCTGTAAAATAGTCCAGAGCTGCTTATAGTAAAAGCATACTTATACTGAGAAATATTACTTCTTGTTACCCAAGTACAGAACTAAACCCAGTCCTTACAACAATTTCTACAAAAATAAATTTAGATAGGAGTTGTAGGGACAGAATAGACTATGATAATAAAGATACTTGTGTTTCTTTCAGGACAGGCTTGGCTTTTTGAACTGGTTTTAATAGTATGTTAATTTTAAATGTGGACAGTTACTATGTTTTAATTATGGAATGTATTTTGTTTTTTGACATCTCTGGTAAACAAGTAAGCTTGTTTGTCTGACTTTGTAACATTCAAGAATATGAAGATTTTACAAGACGAAACAAGGTTTTCTATTTGTTACAGATTCATATCTATAAACAATTTTGGGGTTGCTTTTCTGTATTTCTGGCTGTTCCATTCAAATTCTCTAAAACCTGCACCTCAAAATTGTATGGACTTAATTTTAGTTTGAAAAGGGATGTGGTGGCTCAGTGGCTAAGATGCTAAGCTTGTTTATCAGAAGGTCAGCAGTTTGGATCCCTAGCACTGCATAATGATGTGATCTCCCGTTATTTGTCCCAGCTTCTGCCAACCTAGCAGTTCGAAATCATGTAAAAATGCAAGTAGAAAAATAGGGACCACTTTGGTGGGAAAGAAACAGCGCTCTGTGCGCCTTCAGCGTTTAGTCATACCAGCCACATGATCACAGGAATATCTTCGGACAGTCTGGCTCTTCGGCTTAGAAATGGAGATGAGTCCCTCTCCTAGAACTGGAAACGAGCACACATGTGCAGAGGAATCTTTACCTTTTTAATCTTAGTTTGACACACAAAACACACATAAATTCAGTGTTACGTATTTGAAAAAACAGAAGGGCTGAATATTTATTAGTATAGCCTCATTTTAATTTGAGAGTTCATGGAAGCATACAGACTCCCTCCTATTTTTCACATAACTGGATAAGATGGTGGGTGAGCCCTGATGAGTGTAACTGGCTCATACTTGGCCCATACCATAGTAGAAGAGCATCTAAAACCTGGTTTCTCCAATCCAAGTTCAACATTTTAACATTTTAACACATGTCCTACACAAATTCCTTCATAATTGCTAATCTTTTATTATCAGGTATAATCACATACAGTTTATACTGTATTCTGGTTCAGCTACCATCACTCAAGATCTGCATGCATAATGTGAAGATACTCCACAGTGCAGGAATGTTAAAAGTGATGCTTAAATATGTCTCCCTACCATAATAAAATGGGCTGGCTAAGCACCTTTCGGAGCTTGGTAATACTTCCTATGGACTATGAAGAAGCAGGATAGAAGGGCCTATGACAATTCACCAGCTCACCATGACCAACCTGCCATGGCCAACATGCCACAGCCAATTTCCTGCAGGACAATTCACAGCCATCTCACCACAGGACAATTCGCTGGGGGACAAGAGTTACACTTATATCTAAGATATGATGGAATATAATCATTAAAGGAAGGATGCAAAAGGAGGGACAGAATGAAATTTGAATGGCAAAAATTAAAATAATTTTTATTTATTTTAAATAATCAAGTAGAATTGTTAAATTGTCCAGGAACGAGTTGTCTTGTGGCAAGTTATCCATGGCAAGTTGGCTGTGGTGAGTTGTCCCATTCCTGGATAGGAAGAATATTGTCACTCTGAACTTTGATGTTTGAGAAGATTCCTGAAAATACACAGTTGTTCCTTTGTACAGAAGCTTAATAAAAGATAACTTCATATTGTATGTGAGGAATAGCTTTTAGATTTTAAGATGTTTGTAAGCTGGTGTTTTAAAGTAACTGAGTTTATATAAGTTTAGAAACAAGCTTATATTCCTTCTAAGAAATGTTAATTAGCCAGGCATTTTGGGTGAAACAAGCACATATTCACATAAGCTTGTAAAAAGGAAGGAAAGCTGGACTAGTAGATGGAAATTAATTGGCATATATGTTATATATAATTACATATAAACACATTTTTCCAGGGTGAGGACAGAAGAGAAATATACTTCCCAAATTTAAAGAAGAACAATCATAAATCTTCATAAGCATATGTAGAAGCATGCTTATGTAACAAACTTATGGAATATAGTACAAAATACAACAATGCCTTGCTATTTTTTTTAATATTCATTATAAAAAAGCTTGTGCTGCTATAGTTTATGAATATCTTATTTTAATGGTACTTCAATTTCAAAACAGCAACATTTTGGAGCCTAATTAGTATGTGCACAAATTACATCAAACTAAGAGATAGTAATAGCCCAAAGGTCACTATATTGGAAAATATTTTGTAGGTAGAATGAATGGAACAGATGTTACAAAGATATATTTCTTAGCAGTATATTACATACAAGTGCCAAATATTCTTTCTTCCAGCAGGAAAACCGAGTTGGAAGTTTTTATATATATGCAGTAGTATATGCCATGAATTTGTACTGTTGCAAATGGAGGATAAAAGCTAAAATAAATCTTTTGACAGACATAAAATAATATATTTTTGAGATGTAGAGTCACAATACTGAAAAAAATCTGTTATTTTTAATGCAGTATTATTTATAATGTTACAAAACCTGTTTCAAAGTTTGTTAATCAAGCTTCATCTAAAAATAAAAAGGACTTCCAACTAACAAAGATTTAAATTAGTACAAGATAAATTTACTGTTTATTTGTATCAATAATGAAGTTTATTTTTATCCAGTTTCTGAAGTTTTCAAATGAACATTTCCTTCATCATATTCTGGGGTATAAGTAGAACACTTCCAGTAAATTATAATTTGGCTGCATGAACAGTTTGCAATCATTTAAATTGAAAGAAAATATATTCTCCAGGTTAGTTTATTTTTGAAGAGACAAGCTATAAAAAAACAAATTATTATTGTTATTATAGCACAATTTATATTATCTTAATAGCCTATCCCATTAGTAATTTAATAAATGCACATTTAGGAATGGTATCATTAATTTTGATTTGATCTTAAATCTACAAATGTTTTCTTTGGTAGTAGGAAACTCCCAGAAGCTGCATTGCATTCAAATAAGAATACATGCATTTCAGAAAGAATAATTCTAGGTAAAACTATTAAGATTGTTTGTATCTGGAACATTTTTTAATTTCATTTTTTCTAGTTCTGCTTTTTCTTTTCTTTTTTCTTTTTAAAGCGCCATCCTTGTTTCTTAAGAATTAAAAACGAATGCTTAATTTTGCTGTTTGGCTCCTGGCTTTTGTCATATAAATGCCATTATATAATTAAGCATTGCTTAATTATTCCAAAGGTTTATAAACTGGATCTTAAGGATCTTAATGCCAACCATGGCTAACCTGATGTACTCGATAAGCACACATTAAGGATACCAAACAGCAGTTGGACCCGAGTTATTGTCTTGAAAGGAGCAGTGTTGTTAGTTCCTACTACTGCTTATTGTTAACCATTAGTGATAGTCAGTTTTAATTTCTATGAATGTATTTAACTGATCTGATTTGGAGGCTATCATCCAATCCTAATTAATAATGAATTGACAATAATGATTTGCATGAACAAGTTTGTCTTATTATTTATTTGAAACAGTCCACTGGTTTTCAACTTTCTCTTCAAGATATCATTTTATGGATTTTTGTAACTAAATTGAACAAACTAAAGCCATGATAGCAAACCTATGGCCCACGTGCCACAGGTGGCACACAGACTCCTCTCTGCGGGCACTCGAGCTGTCACCCCAACTCAGTTCCAGCATGCATGCAAGTGTACCTCCTGCCGGCCAGTTGATTTTTGGGTCTCTGCTGCTCATGCATGAGGGGTGGAGTGCATGCAGGAGATGCGTGAGCATGCATGGAGGGATGGGGGGCATGTGCACATGTGTGGGGGGAGGGCTCACAGGGGGGTGCATATTGCATTATGGGTATAGGGCATGCATGCGGCGCCGTCACTCGCGTGCGTGCATTTTTGTCACACGACGACAAAAAGGTTAGTTATCACTGCCCTAAACTCTCTCTTTGGCCAACTGCTGATTATTTGTTCACTTTTGTCAGCACTTTATGTCCAATTGTACTATTTTCTTTTGATAAAATGTGATGCAACACCCATTCATATGATGCTGCTAAAAGTTTATTTCACTTCCTAATGATCTTAAACACAGAATTTATGGTTCTTCATAGCAACTACAAACTGGACTCACATGGCCAGCTGGCATAACTCTGAGTTCTTCTCTGCTTAGTTATCTCCAACTCAGGTCCTAATAATCTGAGTGCAAGGTTGTCCTGCTCCAAGAGCAACATTTCATGCTTATTCCAATTAGGATTGACTATTTTAAGGCCCATTTACCCTATTGAAAAATATCTTTCTGAAGCAAATTAACAGACTGTTTAATCTTTCATGTTTGCTCTATTGTAGGACCTTAGATAACTGAAATAGGATATAATTTGGGGTTGGATTTTGTAGGAAGCATTGGTAGAAATCTCCCCATCTTTCAATTAATAGAACAGATAGTCTAATTTCAATACTAATTGTTTTACTTTTTTTGATAAATCGGTCTCCGGATACACTTCAAAGTGCTAGTCGTAACTTATAAAGCCCTTCATGGTATTGGACCTGGGTACTTGAGAGACCGCCTGCTGCCAATTACCTCCCAAAGACCCATCAGATCACACAGGGTCGGCCTCCTCCGGGTTCCGTCCACCAGCCAATGCCATCTGGCTACTACCCGGGGGAGGGCCTTCTCTGTAGCAGCTCCGGCCCTTTGGAATGAACTCCCCGCGGAGATCCGGACCCTCACCTCTCTCCAGGCCTTCCGGAAAGCCGTCAAAACCTGGCTGTGCCGGCAGGCCTGGGGTTGATGAGTTCCCCTCCCCTCTCGACTGGTATGGCTGTGTGATTTTCGTGTATTTTAATTATGTGTACTGTTGTTTATGTTCCCTTTCCCCTTTGAGTTGTTCGCCACCCTGAGTCCCTCCTGGAGAAGGGCGGCATACAAATAAACCAAAACTAAACTAAACTAAACTAAACTTTGCATAATAGGGCATCCAGTTGCTATACCCCGGGTTTCAAATTCTTTGAAAGATAAATAAAATACAATTGCAATTTCTACTCTCCCACCTACTTTTCAGAAATTTGATAATTGGAGGGTTGGGAATAGTTAAGAAAATGATGGCATGAGGATTATTTGCAGGTTGACTAAGCAAATTAACCAAAATGATTTGGTTTTGGTTTATCCAATATATTGAAAAATCATTGAATTATTGAATTATCCAATATATTGAAAAATCATATTTCTTATTCATGACCTTATTCTTTCAAACTTTTTATATACAATGCTTCTACCTTTGTGATATAATAGTCTTGAAAATTGTCATTTATCAATCCAATCATGCCAGTATAGTTACATAATATGCTAGTGCAATTGGATTGAAAGTGTCCTTCATCAAGTAATGTATAATGGTAAAGTTTTTAGTAAATATAATTATTTATCTAACTTTCACAATCCTTCCTAAGACTTATGGAAAGATATTTGCTGAATTAACTATAGAGAGCCCCAGTTTCTTCTTATTTATGATAAGACATAAGTCCCCCAGAATCCTATGTGATGCACACTGAATTATTTGAAAAAGGCAATGGCATTAAATCTTCCTTCAAGAAAGATAACAGCAATTAGTATTTAGAATTCTAAACTAGAATTTACTTTGATGTAATAACCTGAGGGGAGGGGATGGTTTTAATATTAGCTTTTTTTTTTTCCACACTGGATGAAATGATTGTAATATGGAGGTAATGGAAATAATATGAAACTGTATTTTCTGAGTGTTCTTTGAAAACAATTGTTAACAATTTCTCAATTGCACTGCAGTTATTTTAAAAATGTTAATTCCCTTTCAAAGTATCCCTTTCATAACCAGTACGTTCCTATGCCCATGTATGTATAGAATGATGAAATTCTTGGCTCTCTGGCATAAGACTTTGTTCTGGGGGGAAATGAAATGATTGACTATAGTTTCCCATGGCAAAATCAACTAATATATAGCTGTATTTGCCACCCAGGCTTAATTTTTCCCCATGGTTTTTAAATGCTTATGAGGATATTGCTCCCAATTGCTCCCAATGAGAACAGAACAAAATCAGTTTGATTATGTAGAAACCTTGAAATTATTATTTCTTATCTTTCTAATATGGCTTGGTGAAGCTTATTCTGCTAAGGCCAAATAAGCTAAGGGTTGTTGGAAAAAGCAGTGTTGCAGTTTATCGCTTGCTTTCTTTGGATGACTGTGCACCATAACTGTTACAGTTAAAAATGCAGTTGTTATTAATTGTGCCACCAAGCCAGCAAAAAGCCTCCAAATAGACCTGACACTCCCTCATGTGCCTCCCAAATGGCAACAAACTTGGCATGGTAACAATCCAACAAAATGATCTAACAAAAGTAATAGCATAGAAGCAAATTATATTATGGAGAAATTAATGAAAGAGCCTTTTGGAATCAAGCCAGGTCTAGCTTATTATAATATTGCTTTCTACAATGGCCAATTAGATTCCCCTATTGCTGTTATACCTAGCGGTTGATATTTAGAAATATAAGCAATCTCCTTTTGAAATTGAAACTTGCATATATCTATCATGAGTAACCACCATTAATAGACTAGACTTTGAAATTCAATTCCACTTTGTCATATAAACAAGTGGTGATCACCTTATCTTGTGTTATCTTCCATAATGTATACGGTTTAAAAAGAAATGCTCTCATTTGGCTAGATCATCTGCCAGTTTTACTGAATCATAATCCTGAATGGATGGTCTTAATCGTGTGCCTTTACATTCACACACAAAGTTGGAAATGCCTAAGTAGTTATTACATTGCCGTATAATGTTATAGTCTCAAAATGGTTTATTGTGGGCACACATTCCTGCATTCCATTTTGCCAAAAAATATTGTTATTAAATCAAACTTTTTTATTGTCAACAACATAAGGGGAGGGAGATATAAGGTATTTAAAACCATAAAAAATCTAAAACACAAAAATAAAATTACAAAAAAGCTTGTATATGTGTGTGTATATATATATCTCAAACCCTCCAAAAATAATGTAAAAAGCTGGGTGAAAATAAATGGATACAAAAATATGACAAAGCATTAAAACCGGGTTTATCACAGGTCATCTTCTGATATGTTTTAAATGCTGTTATGCAGAACTTGGCAACGTTGAATGTTGTAGCAAGGTTGATATCTAAGAGAAGTAGGCAGATGTAGAATTGTCGTATGTAAATTTACCATTAATTCAATAATTGTAAAATTAGGCTAATACAAATGTCTCTGTAATACAGGCACTGGAGAAATATATGTTTTGTTTTTTCTATGTTTCTAAAGTTACAAAGGCATTGTCTCTCTGGATAGGGAAACTTCCTGTATCAGCCTTCAAGAACAGCTGTGTGAGGGCATGCCTTTACCAGAGTAAAGGCACTGCATGGTTAGGTACTTCAAGAATGGCCACATATGCCATAAGAGAGGCAGAATACTTGTTGGATCATTGGAGATTAGATTGGAGACCTGGTTAGGTCTAATCGATGCTCTGTTCCTGCTACACACTTTTAATGAGGGCCCGGACCTGATCATATCTCATGCTGAGTAGAAGACCTGGAGAGAATCCCAAGGATGAAATGTTATTAGTCACCTATCATTTTCTATGTTGACTAAAAATCATCCCTCATAGTTAGTTGGACAAGACCAAGAAGGAAAAAGAATTGTTTAAACTAGTAGTTTAGTATGTGTTATCTCTACTTTCATGAACCCTGTGTTTAGCCTCAGAGTGTCATTAGAGACACATTTTGGGGCTTGAAGTGCCAATCTTAGGAATTTGGGCTAAATAAGTTCTAATGCTGCAAAATTGGAGAGGGCTACCATAGAAAACCTGTGCTATTTACTTGGCTTCAAATAATTTGCCCTTCGGAAATGTAATGGCCATCTCTTGCATTAACGAATTTAAGGATTATTGTTAAAATTCTGAGTTGCATACTATTTTTAAGCTTTAATAGCTTTAAGCTTTTAAACCTGGAGTTCTTGAAAAAAAAGGAATTTCAGTTTAACATAGTATTTACATTGCAGATAGTTATTGAGTTATTGAGAAACTTCAAATATGAATGGACAATGTTTATTGAATATTCTTGCTAGGCTCCTTCTAGCAAATGAGGAAGGTTAACATATGAATTTCCAGAGCATGGTTTCTTTCTTCCATAAAAAGTCAGAACTGGAAACAATGTCTTAAGGTTTTCAAAGGTACTTAATTCCTGAAATTTACTGAGCCCCTTTCAAGCAGTACCTGATGGTTAATCATTTGTAGATACCAATCTGCTTAGTTTATTATAACTAATTTCGCTATTAACCATACAGATATATTCATACCTGGATGCTTACTAACAAAGTGGAGCTTTCTAACCAAGACTAACTTTTAGAAATCACATATTTTAATACCCCAGCATAATTTGATGGAACATTGCTTTTTCTGATCTGCTGGACAGACTTGGTTTGAAAATTATTTCAAAACAGGTCTCTTGAAAATTGCTTTAAAGATGCCAAATGCTTTCTGAATCAAAGTAAAATTGCTCTTTTATAGAACTTGTGTGCATGTTATGTGACTGACATGTAGTTCCTTGTCTCAAGCATTTAATAATCATCCAGCACTTAAAAATAATTACACAAACATATTTGGTATAATATAAGCAACTGTATATGAAATTAATTGCTTTATTTACCTATCATTGCCATAGAATCATCAACAAAATAAGAATAATAGAATAATAAGTAGAATAGAATAATAACTACTTTAGTTAGTCAGAGGCAGGCCAAGAACAGTTGCAGATCTGTTAAGCGCAATACACCAATTTTAAAACAAGTTATTTAAGAATTCCTTAAATGATTCCTTCTTAAGACAATTTTATTAGTCTTTGCAAACTGAGACCTCTTTTCAAATATTATCAGAGCAAAGAAAATCCTTTATTATTACTTTATCTTTACTCTTAAGAGATATCCACTTTGCTGTATATTCGTGCATAACCAGATTTTCAAGTCCAGACAATTGCCAGATCACCATTTGATAAAATATGTAACTATATAAAAGTTGTACACACTTTTTAAAGAAACAAAGCAAGAAACAGAACTTTGCCTGAATTTATTAAGGCATGTTCTAAAATTCTGAATAGAATAAAAGTCTTCAGTTGTCTAATTCAAGTTGATTTTCATCAGCTGCTTGCTACAGTGTTTAATCCAATATACTTTGCTGCCTGGCATCATTATATCCATTCATAAAAATGCATTTCTATTTCTGCAAAATGTTTGTCAGCTGAAAATTGCAGATTTATTTGTTCGGATAAGTTTTCATTGGTATATTTATTTGTATGATGCATTTCTAAAATTTGATCTTTTTCCAATAGAGCCATTGCTAAATTAGAATTGGCTATGTAAACTGGCATCTTCATTTTAAAAAAAAATCCTGGATAAGTAGAGATTTATTATGAATGGCCAAAAACTGTATTTATAAATATAATCATACTCCAATATGTTCAAGTCCCCACCATTTATTTATAATGCATTTTCTGCTGTTTTTTGCTGTTCACACCTTAAGCGATTCTTTGCAAAATTACATTTAACAAAGAAGAAATGTGAAATCAATCTAGGTATGTAATCTATTAGCATGCAATAGATTTAATTCATTTGTACAATTAATGGCTTGCCATACAGTATATATAGGAATATTGCTAAAGAACATTTTCTCTAAGTAGAAATTAAATTTTACTTTTTTAAGTTATATTTGTAAATTTTAACTCATTGTTAACTTGTAAAGGATTAGGTGATGACTGTTGAGTCAATCTTGACTCCTGGTAAGTATGCAAATTAAGTTTTCCTGTAACGTGATGGAATTTGTTTTATTTCCCAATCTAATCTTTAGCATTCATAGTTCAATATATTATCATATATTAGACAGATATTCCTGCTTACCTTGTTCAACCAAGGTCGGCTAACTAAGTGCTGCTTGCCTAAAACAATAAATATTTATTTTTGTGGGGGACTCAAAATATAACAGCACAATATATGATACACAATTAATGGTATGTAAATATTAACAGGAACAATATTCATTCTAAATCATGCTGTGTTTCTGTTTTACTGTATAACTAATACAGTATAACTAAGCAAGAATCGTTTTTATTCCTTAAATATAAGTTTGAAAACCAGCAATCTCATAAATAAAATTGAATCTGAATTATTTTCATAAGGAGTGTGTTAATTTATGGAATCAATTGTACTAAAACTAATGTTATTTGAAAACTAAAAATGTTTTTGTTTTAATCAAAACCCAACTCATTCATCTCTATCTGACTGATTATTCTGAAGAAAAATGTACAGAGGAAAATAATTTGCTTAGTTAATTTTTTTAATCAATTTATATGGCCACCCATCTCAGTGAACAACTTTGGGGAGTGACCAGTATTAAAATCAAATAAAAACAATGTCAAGCATTACAAAACTTAAAATATAAAGCATCTGAGAAATATTAAATATCACATCACTGGTACAATCAAGAAATAGCTTAGTGAACACAGGTGAGGCCCTAAGCGTAGAACCATTTCTTTTAGGTCTTTCAAAATTGTCATGGACAACCTAGTTGTTTATGAAACTCTCAAAATCTATTTGGGTTGAACTTGTAATGAGCATAAGATACTACTGAACACAAAATAATGCTATTCTATGTTTTGGGTAAGGAACTACAGACTCTGTTATACATTTTTACAAAGATTTTTCAGTAAAATGTGCTAGTTGCATCCTGCTTTTCAAATGGACTAATTATAGACATTATCTACTACTAATCTACAACTTTCATTTGCTGAATAAAACTATGTAGCTATACTCCAGATATTGCATCTGATCACATTGTAAAAAAACAATGTTATGTGCTTTGAAGCTGCTCTATCAAGTGGTACAAAAATGTGGTATATTGCCAGAGGTTTTTTTTTAAATTAACTACTTTGGATTCTAATTTAAACTCTGCATTTAAAAAAAAATTCTGTTTGAAAAATGCAACCACTTCATGGTCAATTCTGTAAATTTCTGGTGTATTTCAGATTTTAGCAGGTTTTAAATAATTTTGCATTAAATATTGTCTGAATGCAAAGGTACTGATATTTAGACTAAATGAAAGAAAGTAAAGATTTTAATGTTGAAATGTGTGAATTGAAATTTATTTTTCTTTCTTTTCAGACATACTGCTTTATATGACAGAAGCAACTTAAAGAAAATAGAAACAATAAGGTTGATGAAAAAATCATTGGAATATTTGCTGTTCATAAAATCATAAGAAAATCTTCCATTCTTTGGATGCCCAAACATTTAAAAGAAAAACTTTTGATTTCCTACACTGTCAGGCTATATTTTATCTGCTCTTGTGATTAATAAGGAGAAGCTAGAAGAAAACAATATGGCTCATATTAGTTTTGCATTAAAGATTTGCCAGCTGGCACTGGGATTGCTCATAAATTCATTTCAAGCAACTTCCATACAAAATAATGAATGCCCACAATTGTGTGTCTGTGAAATAAGACCCTGGTTTACTCCTCAGTCAACCTACAGAGAAGCTCCAACAGTTGACTGCAATGATCTTCGTTTAACAAAAATCCCCAGTAACCTTTTCACTGATACTCAAGTCCTTCTCTTACAAAGCAACAATATTGCCAAGACCACAGATGAACTCCAGCAACTTTTCAATTTAACAGAGTTGGATTTTTCACAAAATAATTTTACTAGTATAAAAGATGTGGGATTATCAAATCTTTCTCAGTTAACCACTTTACACTTGGAGGAAAATCAGATCACAGAGATGACAGATTATTGCCTACAAGATCTGTGCAATCTACAGGAACTTTATATCAACCATAATCAAATCAGTACAATTTCTGCAAATGCATTCTCAGGCTTGAAGAATCTTCTAAGGCTTCATCTTAATTCCAATAAATTAAAAGTTATTGATGGTCGCTGGTTTGATTCTACACCTAACTTGGAAATTTTGATGATTGGAGAAAATCCTGTGATTGGAATACTAGATATGAACTTCAAATCACTATCAAATTTAAGAAGTCTAGTTCTGGCTGGAATGTATCTGACTGACATCCCTGGAAATGCTCTAGTAGGCTTGGATAGTCTTGAAAGTCTCTCATTTTATGATAACAGATTGGCTAAAGTTCCTCAGCTTGCACTTGAGAAAGTCCCAAATTTAAAATTTTTAGATCTTAACAAAAACCCAATCCACAAAATTCAAGAAGGAGATTTCAAAAACATGCTTCGGTTGAAAGAACTTGGGATCAACAACATGGGAGAGCTGGTGTCTATTGATAGGTATGCACTAGACAATCTTCCTGAACTTACAAAGCTTGAAGCAACCAATAATCCAAAGTTATCTTACATACATCGTTTAGCATTTCGGAATGTACCTGCTCTGGAAAGCTTGATGCTTAATAATAATGCCTTGAATGCGGTCTACCAAAAAACAGTGGAATCCCTTCCAAATTTACGGGAGATTAGTATTCACAGTAATCCACTCAGATGCGACTGTGTCATTCACTGGATCAACTCAAACAAGACCAATATTCGTTTCATGGAACCCTTATCAATGTTTTGTGCTATGCCACCAGAATACAAAGGACAACAAGTAAAGGAGGTATTAGTACAGGATTCCAGTGAACAGTGTCTTCCAATGATTTCACATGATACTTTCCCAAACCATTTGAATTTGGACATTGGCATGACTGTCTTTTTGGATTGTCGGGCTATGGCAGAACCTGAGCCTGAGATTTATTGGGTTACTCCACTTGGGAATAAAATAACTGTGGAAACTCTTTCAGACAAATTTAAGATTAGTAGTGAAGGCACACTGGAAATATCAAATATCCAGATGGAGGATTCAGGAAGATACACATGTGTAGCTCAAAATATAGAAGGTGCAGATACAAGAGTGGCTACTATAAGAGTGAATGGAACACTTCTTGATGGTACTCAGGTGCTGAAAATTTATGTCAAGCAAGCAGAGTCTCATTCCATCCTGGTTTCTTGGAAAGCTAACTCTAATGTTATGACATCTAATTTAAAATGGTCATCTGCAACAATGAAGATTGATAACCCACACATTACATACACTGCAAGGGTCCCAGTTGATGTACATGAATACAATCTTACCCATTTGCAACCCTCCACAGATTATGAAGTCTGTCTCACAGTATCTAATATCCATCAGCAAACTCAAAAGTCTTGTGTAAATGTTACTACAAAAAACGCAGCATTTGCCCTTGATATTACTGACCAAGAGACAAGCACAGCCCTAGCTGTAGTCATGGGATCGATGTTTGCTGTTATTAGTCTTGCCTCTGTTTCTGTCTACGTTGCAAAAAGGTTTAAAAGGAAAAACTATCATCATTCATTGAAAAAATATATGCAAAAGACCTCTTCTATTCCTTTGAATGAACTCTATCCTCCACTTATTAATCTCTGGGAAGGTGACTGCGAAAAAGAAAAGGAAGGTTCAGCAGAAACCAAGCCAACTCAAGTGGACACATCCAGAAGCTATTATATGTGGTAACTCAGATAATATTTTGCTTCTGGTAGTAAGGAGCACAATGACTTTTTTGCTTTATTCTGCAAAAGTGACAAGTTTGAAGACTTTTGTATTTTCTGACTTTGCTAGTTTTGTGGCAGAGTGGTGAGGACAGGTGGATATTTCAATTTTTTTTAGTATAGCGTATCGCAATTGTTTTCACACAAAAATGGCAGCTTCACCTAGCTTCCAATTTTTTAGTTGTGCTTAATTTAACAAAGTTGATCTAACTATTAAAAAAAATTAAAGGCTAGGATTGCCCTTTGATTTTCAAGTCATTTGGTCCCCTTTCTTCTGAAGCCATCAACAGGAAGTACAGTATCCTACAAAATCTTAATGATTCCAACTTGAAAATACATTAAACCAGCTTTGTCATAATCTGGTCTAAGGACTCTTTTAAACTTGAGATAAGATGACAAGATTTTGAACAATTTTAGTTGGCTGTACTGTAATGTTGTATCAACTGATTTGAATGTTTTTGACTATCAACAATTGATTTTTCTTTTTTAATAGTTGAAGAAACTTAGGTAAAGCTAACAAAACAATTAAAATATGTACACTTTTACAATGTAACAAACTAAATGTTAATTATCTTTTATTATATTTAGTAGAAACTTTAAATAATGTAGTTTTTTCTGTGTAATCCACCAACACCTGGCATAGAATGAAGATGAGATTACAATAAATTATAGTTTTGTTGTTTGTTTTTTAGAAGAGTTGCAGTAATGATGGTTGCATCACCAGCTTTATTGGGTGATTTACATTTTGACATAAAATATATTCAATCTTCTATAAAATGATACCTCTCTAAGGTCAAATTAGAATCATTTTTTAAAGATCCTTAGTAAATATGAATTTATTCACAGTTTATATAGTAAATCAAGAAATATTGATTAATCAGAAATATGCCTGCTGAAGAAAACCTTTAGCATTTATATAAATTTCATAATAGGTATGCTTATAGAAATACATTTTTACATTTAGAAATACATTTAGAGCCACGGTGGCGCAATGGTTAGAATTTAGTACTGCAGATTACTTCTGCTGATCACCGGCTGCCAGCAGTTTGGCAGGTAGAATCTCACCAGACTCAAGGTTGATTCAGCCTTCCATCCTTCTGATATGGGTAAAATGAGGGCTCAGATTGTTGGGGGCAATATGCTGACTTTGTAAACCGCTTACAGAGGTCTGTAAAGCACTATGAAGTGGTATATAAGTCTAAGTACTATTTTTATTGCTATTTTTGCTTATTTTCTAAAACATGACGCATGAAATACACAGAAGTTATCATTGCCATCAAGGTAAGTTAAAAAGAGAATAGGATCCAGCCATATTCTTTAGCACTGCAGTCTTAAGTACATTTTTAAGCCACATACTCTATTGATAACCTGAAGCAAATGTGGTCAACTTACAGTTCTTTGATAGGTCAAGTTGGTCTTGAATTAATTGCTTCCAATAAGGATCTTAAAGAACACATATTTTTAATTACTTCTTTGAGAACGAATTGGCTATTTTACTTCTGCTTTGTGTTCTTCAGCCAGTTATTATTAGTGTTTCTTCCTCTAGAACTGCTGCATTTACTCAAAAAACTTTGATGAATCTTTGGAAAAAAGAGCTTTTTGAAAGTCCAGTTAAAGAGATTCCACTTTAACTATCTATATTGTTATTAAAGTCAGATGAAATGACAGGAAGGAGGTTCTAAGTCAAATTCCAGTCAAGTTTCTTTTGTCCGTAGTCCAAAATTTCTATTATTTTTTTTAAGCAGCTGCCCTTTTTAGTATTTTTGATGAAACAGTCATATAAATCACGGAGTTCTGATTTATTTTTGAATCACATAATCAAAGTTGAATTAGCAAAATTAGATGTTGAAAGTCTATACCCATCCAGTTCTTTCTTAATTATAACTCCCTAACATTTTTACAAAGCTACACTAGCTGGAAGATGTAATTGAGCAACATATACAGTAGTGAAACAAAATTTGTGTTGTTTCAAATCTGAAACAAATCATGTTCCTGAAGATCTGCTAAACCCTTTCAGATCAGACTGAGAGACCACCTGCTGCCAATTACCTCCAATAGACCGATTAGATCCCACAGATTAGGCCTCCTCTGAATTCCATCCACTGGCCAATGCCGACTGGCGACCACCCGGAGGAGGGCCTTCTCTGTGGCTGCTCCAGCCCTCTGGAACGAGCTCCCCATGGAGATTCGGACCCTCACCACCCTCCAGGCTTTCCGTAAAGCCCTTAAAACCTGGCTGTTCCGACAGGCCTGGGGCTGATGAGTTCCTGTCCCCACTCGAATGGTGTGCCTGTTGAGTTGTTTTAAATTGTGGTATTGTTTGTCCATGTCTTTTTTCCCTATTTGTATCCCCTATCCCCCCCCCCCCGACTTGGGTTGTGAGCCACCCTGAGTCCCTTTCTGGGAAAAGGGCGGCATAGAAATATAATAAATTCAATTCAATCAACTGCAGCACAGCTGAAATAAAATCCATAGCACTCTGATTGTTCCAGATTTTCCCTAAACCAAAATTAGGAGTTATTCTGAAATAGGTTTATGGAGTAAGTAGGACATGGTATGTTTTGCCCTTATTCTCCAGTGTATGAAAAGTGCATATTTTCTCATCATGTGCTGCACTCATTCATGTTAACTGGCCCCAGTTTGCTTAGGTCCAGACCTGTATGTTGGGAAAAATATTATTACAAAAATATTGTGTAATTGTGACATGGAATAAATGGAATAGGTGTTCACCTGTCCTTTTATAGAACCAAAGAATAACGACCCTGACCTATGCAGATGAAAACGTATCTGGATTTTTAGAACAAATTGAGTGTACGGAAACAATTATTTTGTGATTTGTTAATTCAACAGGACTAATGCCTACATATGTGAATAAAGATTTGAGTTTGAGGTTTTTGGGAGGGTGGCAAAAATAATAAAGTCAGTGGCAGCAGCACTGGTATTAGCCTTCTGCATTCAAGTCCATTTTTTCATTCTTTGAGAAGATAACCATCTACTGCAGATTTTATGCTATAGCTTAGCAAGTGACTGTGGTTAATGCCTTATGTATGTTTTGTTTCAGAATATTTCCCTTTCTAATCTTTCAATTTATTTATTTGGATGTGCTTTCCCTTGGGGACCCCAACCATGGATGAGTATGTCAATGTGATTCAGATCAAGCACAAGCTACTCAGCCAGAGGAGTTTAACCTTCAGTATAATCTACCTTGCTGCACTTTTTACTTTAAATGAATGACAGCTATCTCCCACAGTGCCATTCAAATGTATTTTTCATAGCGTAACTAGCTAAGCAAGATTAGGCCAAATGTTTCTCTCTTTTTTTACATTTTTTGTTCTGAATGTTCTGAAGCCAATTAAAGTCTAATTTTCCCCTTTGTGAAAACAAATGAACATTGACACAAGAGTGTCACAAATGGCAGTTGAATGCTGAACAATAAGTTGAAGATTGAGTTATGCAATAAGAGTTCTGGCTGTTAAATACTGCTTTGAGAAATAATGTTATGTGCTGCATAAAAATACATGCGAACATTTTGCCTCAGTTCAAATCTAATTCAGGAAATAGTTTTACTAGGCCAGCTAAAAGTTACAAATAGTAAGCAAAGATTTAGCTGATTTCTGACCCATCCCAAGCAATCAGCCAGTGCAACTTTGATTATACTTCCCATCAGTGATTGGACTAAATCTGTCAGGGCCTGAAAACCAGGAACAACATGTGGAGTTGTTTAAAAGGAGTTTTCTTTATTGTTCTTCACTTATAGACAGAATCTCAACTATATTCCACTACAAAAACCTTTTGAAAGCAGATTGTTAATGAATTTGATCTTTACTGTACACAGCTAAGTGATATCACAAATTTTAAAGTGCTACACACCATCCCCGTTACCATAAAGGAACATGTCTACAGCATTTCAGGTAAACCAGTGATTTTAGTTCATGTTGTCTGAACCAAGATATCTGTCAATCACAGTAATAAAAAAAGCTCTCTAATTCTGATAATTGTACTTCTCTAAACGTGGCATGATAGGTGCTGGTCTCTGCACAAACTGCATCCAGCTTTAATAATGTATTAACTGTCTAATCAAACTGGCAGTTTACAACACATCACCTAGAAGCAAACATGAAAATTTTCTCCGTTAAAATCCAAAATTCATCCACCACCAAGTTCCCTGCAGTAATGTTCTGTCATGACTGCCCTCTGAAGCACAGTATGAGAAGCTTCATCTGAACTTCTGCAGACAAGGTGTTCTGTAGGATACATGACATGCTATCACTCAATGTCAACTGAGATAAACACTGGAATGGTTGGTTCTACCTGGTCATCAAACTCCAAAGGCTTCTTTGACTTGTACTTGGCAATAACAGTAAATGAGTGGCTGGCCTTAATCTAAATTGAAATAATACCACTGCCACAGCCACCACTTGAGTTATATCAAGGTTTCCTTGTCTTTAAATGAATTGGTGCATTACGTACCAATTGCAGCTTCTGGATACTTTTCAAATGTAGGCACATGGGTAGATGATGATGTGGATAACTGTTGCCAGGGTATCATGTTCCAGGAAAGACTGCAAGGGTACACCAGCTGATCTAAGCAAAGTCCCCTTAGCCATGCCCTCTACCTGCCTATCAACAGTAGTCATGAAGCAAAACTTTAGGATGTTAGACTTTGTTCTTCACATTCAACAAACTGTTAGACAAACATTTGAACAGAATAACGATTTAGGGCAATTTAGTTTCCTCCAGATAATACAAAGAAAGTTACAGTAGTAAACTCTGGATAAAAGTAGAAAAATTCATGATGTAATCTCCCAAAAAATTGATTTGGTTCCTGAATGTATTTCCATTGTTCCCACTGTCTTCTTTTATGCCTTGGTGAGAAAAATTAAATATTTCTGTCCAGATATTTCTATGCCTTCTTACTATTCTACATAATAATATACCATCTATTATGGAATTAATCTAGGGAGAACAGGTAGTGAAATTCTGCCTGCTAGTATCCATTGATTGTGACTAATGGAAAATTGATTTTGACACAAATATTGAGTGTGTATTTTGCAGGACAGGCAGCAAAGAAAACTACATTTTTAGCATCTCTTTCCAAGATGATTTCATTGTGGATTAACCTAGGTGATAAAAAGATATTTGAGCACATAACATTGATCGTGTAATTGTTCCCCGAAACGAAATGTATTTACACATGATTTTTCCTGTTTTTCTTCTAGCACAGTGTTTCTCAACCTTGGCAACTTGAAGATGTCCGGACTTCAACTCCCAGAATGTTGAGAAACACTGCTCTAGCCATTCTTATTTTAGAAATAAAATGTTACTCCTTCTTACATAGAATACTATGCAATTTCTACATGGATTAGCATCAATAAAAGCACCCTATAAACATGATATTATTTATCTCACATTCAAGTTTCTCAAATCAAGAGGCATTTATTCACCAGGAATATATTTAAATGTTTCTGTGAGTCATTTCTGATTTAATTTGCACCCAACGTTCAAAGCAAAGCAAACAACCCCTCTTAGTTCAGCTAGCAAAAATATAGCTTGATGTTTAGTTATTAAAGTTTAACAAAACATCAAAAACAATTAACTGGAAAATTGGGGCAAAATTCTAGCAAAATCAGAAAAAGATCTTGGCAGATAAAATTGTCACACCTTGAATGATGCTACTTCTGTTCAATCAATGCTGCTTATTATAGTGGTGTTGAAACAACAATGCTGAGGATTAAAAGTGGAATCCACTGAAATTCATTTTTATCTCTGTCCTCCACAACAGATTATCATTTTAGCTTTCTAAGCAACGATTTCTGAAATGCTGCAAGGCTTTATGATCTTTATGGTCTGATTTTTAGATCATAACTCACAGTGTAAACATCTCCAGTATTTTGACCTTTCATTTTACACTTCATTTCTGATCTAAAGTTAACTTCGTAGCAAAAACCTGAATAGATTTTCGGGCACTTCAGTTCCAGTTTGAGCTGTCCTGAGGGAAGCTATAACTATTGAAAAACATTTAATTTCCTACAGCAATAGAATAAAAGTTAAAATACAGTTCAGTTAGCCATTCTGCATCAGAATGGAAAAATACAACTTTAATCCACAACTTCACATACTGTACAATGAACTTAAATTTGCTTAAATTCAATTTGCTTGGAAAAAAGAAAAAGCTACATAAGGTCTGATCTGTATTTATTCTCTCTCCCTCCCTTCCTCCCCTCAACAATGGATGTACCACAACTGCACCACAACTATGTGATAATACACAAAGTAGTAACAAAACTGGTTTAAATCAAAATTTAACATCGGAGATCAGTAAAGTAACTATTTTTGTATCCTATCTATTATTTTTACAAACAACCCAAGGCAGTGAACATATTCAACAGATCATCTTCCTCCTGTTTCAACCAATTCCTAGATTATGAGAAGGACTATTTCACAATATTATTGTGGCCATTTAATGACCTTTCTAAAACTAACAGTTTGCAAGTTTTACGCTATGGTTCTTGCTGTGCCAACCAATGAGGTAATATTACCTTAAAATACAATAGAATAAACATTCAAATAAGAACAATATAATTGGTGGTTGTAAATAAGCTTTTGCACATGTCAGATATAATTGGGAAGAAACACTGAAGCAGAGCACTTTTCTGCTATTAATTTGGCTGCTTTAGAGAACTTCCTTATTCAAGTTCATGCCAGTCTTACATAGTATTTCTTTTTTTTCAAAGTGCCAGAAAGTCTTCAAAAATATAATTCTAAATTATGTTTGTAGAGTACACAGTTATGCTCATGGGTGTCTGCAGAGAAGTGATATTAAAAAGTCAGTATGGCAGCTATATGCCTTCAATTAAAACCTTTTTAATTCCACTACAATATTCATTGCAACTCAGTTACAGTGGCAATTAGTGACTGTTGGGAGACCTTAAAGAACAGGTTGGGAATAGATTGTCATGGAGGAAATCTGTGTGGTTGCTAGGAGTTGGAAATGACTTGACGGTGCATAATCAATCAAATGCTTGGTTGTGACTGCCATCTTGATTTTTTTAATTGCCCTTTCAGATGCCCCTGGCTCTCATTCTAAATGAAAGCAGCAGCACATCCCAAAATTCTGGGAAATAAAGGTTATTTCAACAAGCACTAAACTTCAGATGAGCTGGCACATGTTTTATTTCTACAGAGCACGGTTGATAAAAGATTAAAAACGGCATCATGTGAAAAGCTCTCCTACTGAATTCTCTAAGCTGCAAACTTACTTTGACAAGTGATGTCAAGCTGGCACACCTGGAAAAATATAAAGAGAGATATTAGTATTTCAGTGCCTTCAACAGCCTTCCTTCTTGTTTTCAAAAGTCAATCTCTGTAAAAAGAAAAATGTTCAGATTCAAGAAAGTAATTGAAGTATGAGCCACAATTTTTTCTTGAAGTCTTGGAAAATCATTTGGCCTAAGCCATGGGTGTCAAACTCTATCATGCCATGTGGCATCGTGTGATGCAGTGTGACATTTTTGCCTTTGTGATCTGGCCCGTGGGCTGCCAGTTTGACACCCCTGGCTTAGGCTTTCATCTCCACCAGGGAGGTATAAATTTAGACAGTTACTAATTGTCTGAGATTGTAAAATATTCAAGGGAGAAACTCAACAATAATCCAGAAATCAACACAATTGGGATTTATTTAACTAAAAGACAGATGAGAAGAAAAAGAAAAGCAATTCAAATGCAAATATGCAGGTAAGGCTCTATTTTTTTTTAAGAAATAAAAGTTCAATAATTTTAGGCATCCACAAGTATGCAGTCTAAATCTCTCCAAGTTACCATTCCTGAACTATTCAGGTCTCAGTCTTCTCATTCTCTGATTGTATGGAAGAATGCTACCATTCTGATCTTAATATAAGATTCGGTCATGTTGGAAATATGCTTATCAGCATATATATATTTTTAACGAACTTAGCAGTAGTCTTTTAGATCTCCTCGAATACAAAAATTTTGGTCCCAGTAGATAAGTATCATATTGAAGTTAATTATTTTGTCATGCAAATATTTGGCCAAAATATATAACATATATCTAAGAGATCTTCTGCATCCAATCCTTGGTGATTTTTTTAAAGCTTCCCAATAAATGACTATCTTAGATATGAGCCTGTATTTCAGAAATATTTTTCACTTTCATATTCTACTACAGTTATATTGGTTTCATTGATTGGGTTGTCAGAATGCCTCGAAGCCAGCCAAGAAAGAATGTGTATTTGAAATGGCATTTAAAAAGTGACTGATATGAATGATAAATTCTTATTCCACCAAAACATTTCTACTGACTGAACTACCAAACATTTTTGGTACATTCTCTATGAATGCATTTCTTCTTTATGTGTAAACAATCCTTGCTGAAATAAGTATAGGGATACATACACAACATAAAAATGTCCATCCCCACCACAGTGACCTTTGCATGACCAACATAAAAATGTGATTCTCCCCATAATATAAAACTATTATTACTTTAAAGGTCAATATGTCAGACCTCTGGAGCCTGGTTAAAATTAAGCAAGCATTTTGAATGTTCTATTTTACATCAAGATAAACTTTCTTTTTTTTAAAAAAAATCCTGGATTGGGTAAAGCATTACAAAATGATGGGAAGTCTACTTCTGTTATTGTGGGTTGTGATTCAGAATGGAACTGAGGGGAAATTTCCAAAGTGGATCAACTTGGTGGTAGGACATTTTAGTGCCTGAGAAAATATCAAAATGATATGTATGTGAGACTGCTGTTCTCAGCAACAACTCATTCATAAAATGTATGGCCTTTCAAGCTTTATTTATTTATTTATTTATTTTATATGGCTGCCCACCTCACTGCTGTGATTCTGGGCAGCTCACAATTTTTTTAAAAGTACAAAAACAATCAAGAAATAATAGTCAGAGAAATCATTAAACACCCTAAATAAAACTGGTTCAAAACCATATTCATTTATTCATGCTAATTTTTGGTCCTGATCCTTTATATAACCATATAACAGTTAAAATATGCACAAACTTTTCAAATTCAAGTATTATAGCTTATTAGAGATGAATACCATGAATACACTGACGTCACTGGGCCTTGAACCTCCTTACAGCCTACAGCAGGCTTATCAAAATAAATAAAATAGGCTAACCCCCAAATAATGATTCCAATTGGGCACTAAATTGTCAAACATAATTGTATAGATTCCCAATGGTGGGGGGCAACAACATATAGTCTTAAGACTTCCCATCAAAGCCTTCTGGTTCTATCTATTGGCTAAGCAACACTGGATCTAGAAGAGTTGGCTTTTACAATAGTTAGACTGATTTTAAAAGACCTGCAGTTCCAACTGATTAAAGTACTAGCAATAACCCGTGCAGAAAATATATCCAGTAACTTGTAAATTGGAGAAACTATTCCCCATGACAGTGTTAGATTATTTTTAAAAAAAAAAAACAGCACAACATAAGAACAAGTATCACAATGTATTAACTTTTTTCTAAAGTACTTTGAACAGAATTTGAACGTGATGGTCTAAGACAGGCACAATTCACAGCTGCTTTCCATTACCGTATTAAGGCAGTGAAGTTTTTGTGATTTTTCAGGTCCTACAGCAGACATTAAGAAGCAAATAGTCTGCAAACTAACCCATATAACAGCCTAATGCACTAAAGCTGCACTCTGATACAAGCCTGTTTTTTAATGTTGTATAGCTACTAAACATATAATTGCAAGGAATCATTGCAAGGAAATCCATTAAAAGAATGCATCTACATATGAGTGGAGATGCTTTACAGGATTTTGTTGAAATTTGGAGATTTTTAGACTATTTTGAGGCTAAAGAAAAAAACAGTAAAATCTGCTCAAACTGCAATGTCTTCTTACCTGTTCCTTCAATGACTCTCAGACATTTCGCTGATTTTGTAAACAGGAACTTTAGGGAGTGAATCCTATACCTATTTGGACAGAAATAAGTAACATTATTTCAGAGCTGAATATAAGATTGTGTGAGTAGTACGAGAGTGCTGAATGGTTCATTGCAAACTATGAAGATCTTCTCAGTTTGAGGAAAAGAAGATTATTTATCATATTCATGAATTGTATCAGTGAAATGTCAAATTTATTAGGAAATGAAGTTAATGCTATTCTGTAGATGATCTTTTTAAATGGTTGCAGAAGGTACATTAATGAAATGACTACCATGGCCAAAAATATGGTTAAACATTCCTTCAGCAGCATTTCTGGGATGTCCCTGGGATATTTTGGAGTCATTTTTTTCCTCGACAGCTTGAAACATATCCAAACATACAAAAAAAAAGGGAGGAGACAGTTGTCACAATTATTTTGACTAAGAATATTTATGGAACCTATTTGTTTTCAGAGGTATTATTGGAAACAAAATCATTCTGGAGGCTAGGATTTCAGCTTCCTATTTATTTATTTATTTATTTTAATGCAAAACATTGTAGAAAGAAACATCCAGCTGGCAGGAAGCTTGTTGGGTGCCAAGGCAAATGACGTAAGAACAGCGACACACAAGTACACCCATTGCCAATTCCTTTAACTTCAGAAGCCACCCAGCTTCAAATGCCAAACAAATAAACCAAAAAAGTCAGCTATTTGGATGCCAGAACCCAGCCCTGATTATAACCCCACATCACCTCACATCTCCTCCACACCTTTATTTCTTTTATCTGCCAACCCACTAACAAAAAGGGAGGACAAATGCAACACAAATTAGAGCATTTTGCTCCTATAGGCTGGGAGTTTGGTTCTTGGGCATGTGTTCCAGAAGTTGGGTGTAATGATATTGAATGTTTTTCTCTGTTCCCAAAGGAGGTGTAGTCAAACACATGAGAAAAGTAACTAAATAGAACATCAAACAACAAATTACATTTGATGTTTGTACTAAATGCAGGACAACTTTTAAAGCAGTGACAGCAAAGGATTTCAACTAAATAAATTAAGGGAATTAATGGTGTAAGTTATTTAATATTATTTTACAAAAGGAAAATATTTTTTTCTGAAATGAATGAAGCTATAATGCTTTGGCTTCACTATATGTGACTGTCATTTAATAAATAAACATATTGTAAAAACTAATTCACTGAAAGGCATACAGTAAATCTATACTGTTGTATAGAGAGATTTAAATATGAGTCCATTTATTATTGCTAGTTATCTATTCTCTGCTAGCCAGAAGGGAAAAGAATTAGTCCATAAATTACTTTAAGACTTTGATGATTAATATGCCATTTAGTCATTGTAAATGACTCCTAGTGACCACCTAAGTAGATTTTTGTCTATGACAATCTATCCCAAATCAGTTTTTTCAAGCTCCCAATGGCTTACTCATTGCCATGGTAATTGAATTCAACTACCTTGCTCCTGGTTGTCTTCTCTTTCCTTCCACCTTTCCCAGCTTTAGAGCCTTTTCCAGAGTGCTGGGTCTTTGCAAATGTGTCCAAAGATCCCAAGTTAGTTTCAACTGTAAAGCAAATGTAGAAACATAGAGATGATCTTACTCAAGCAACAGTTTTCATATTTGAGAAAATGTTGAACATCCTAAACAAGGTAACAGATTGATTCACTTAAGTCCTTACTCTAGAAGATGAGATGCAAATATGCAAACAACCTAGAGCAGGGCTGTCAAACTAGATTTCATTGAGGGCTGCATCAGGGTTGTGTTGACCTTGGGAGACTGGGGTGGGCATGGCCAGCTTAACTTCATTCATGTTGGGGGCGCCTGTGGTAGCCCAAGCACTCTGCCAGCAAAGAATGGACTCCCAAGCTCTGTTTTCAATGGCAGTGGGCTCCTGCAACCTTCTGCCAGAAAAAACAGAGCTTGCGAGGGCCACACGCAGCCTCCCAAGCTCCCTTTTCACTGGTAGAGGCATCACAGGCCGGTCCTTTGCTGTTTCCAGGGCAGCTCCTTGGGCCACATCTAAGCATCCCGTGGGCTGGATCCAGCCCCTGGGCCTTGAGTTTGACACCCCTGACCTAGAGCTACTTACACTGCCTTTGTTATTTATCTCCTTATCTGTTAATGCATGTAGTGAGCAGGGCTAATAGGTATAATATATAACAAAACAGTGGAATAGAATGTTAGGGAGAGATTTTAGCAATCATCTACTTTAACTACTGCCTAGCAGAGAAATCCACTACAGCAGCAACACTAAACACTTGTATAAATTAAATGCATTTCATGTATATTTTCTAATAGTTGTTCCTATAACCCATTATGGTTTTCCTATAACCCATTATGGTTACAACAATATTATTCTGCATTACTTTGTAGATATATATTTTTTTCCCCCACAGGACTGCAATAGGTAGAGACCAATCCCATTCCTACCCACAGCAAGTTTCAGAGGTGGCAGATAGCAATGATGCAGAGGCACAAATGTAGACATGTCCTAATTATGCCTGCTGGTTGTCCATTGCTTGAACTACTACAGTAAAGAGGCTGGATTGCTTGGAACATGAAATATATAAAAGACAAGGGGTGAAACTTGGAGACAGAGTTCTCTGTTGCCAACAGTGCCCAATAGACTTTTTGGGAGACCAAGGCATACATAGTGGCTAGATTTCAATGGGATTGAGAAAAATCTCACAATCACTGGGAGAGTCTGGACAGCACTTATTCATTTCCCCCTTGACAAGGTTATCTAACTGGCAAGTGCCCCTTTTTGAATCTGGATAAATAACCTTATTTACAGGCATGCAGAACTTCTGCTGATATGCACCAGTAAAAGACAAGCTTGTGAGGTAACAAGGCCTCAAGTAACACACAAATTTCCTGGGTTACCTAAGGATTAATACAAGATTTACTCAAGGGCCATGAAAGTTAATGAAGGCGGCTCTGAGCTTCCTCTTTCCAGGGAGGTCACAGGCAAATTGGCACTGAGGCAAAAGAGAATTGCGTCCACTGTCATGGAGTGATTAATGACAGATTCAGGAATCAGCCAGATGACTTTTGGTTCAGTTTCCACACTTACTGCTGTACAAACTCTTCATAATAAATAGAATAATTTTCTACCACTGTGTACTCGTATCTATCTCCTTTACAAATAATAGAGATAGCAGTAAGAGGACTAAGACCCATGGACCCATTGAAGAGAAGCTAGTATAAAAGAAATCCTATCTTTTCATTCATCTTGATTCCTGATAATTTATATGGATAGATCATTGCAATATTCTTGGCATGAAGCCAAAGCAGTTTACTAGATTTATGTTTTTTAAACTTCCCAGTCAAGACCACAGCTCTGGACTCTGGTCTCCCATCCAAATACTAACCAGATGTTACCTTTTTATTAGCTCTCCAGATCAAAAATTGCTAGCTAGATCTGCCTCCCAGGAGGGTAAAGTGGGGTTCCTTAAACAAATTGTCCAAGTCCTGGACCGTACATTGATTGATTGATTGATTGATTGATTGTATGCTGTTTCAGGATAATGTGACAATTCCACCCACGTTTAATGCTTACTGTAGGAATTTTTATATGAAATTTACCTATAGGAAGATAATATTCCCTCCCATAATTATCTGTGAGGGCTGTGTTAAACTTGCATAAATAGATGAAACAAAGGAATGGGTAGAAGGTACCAACAACTGCTGCTTTGCTCTAAATAGATTTAATTTTATTTCTGCATCAAATTTGGAGACCACCCCTCTCCCTCACAGTGTATCTCAGAGGATGCCTTGCCACCATATTGCACTTCCTAACTAGGGCTATTTCTCCATTCTCTTGCACTTTTTCCTCTAGTTATCCTTCCCTTTGCCTTATTTCCATCATATTTTGTTTCCAATATCTCTTTTCTATCCTTTGCAATACACTTCTTCCTCTTGGCCTATCTCCATGCTCTGCTTGTTTTTCTTCATATTTCCTGGTTTGGTTGTTGAAGTTAGAAGGAGAAACAGGAAATGCATGTGGTGCATGTGTGTGGATGTGCACAATTATTTTCCTTTTGGGTGTATGTCCAAAAATGTTGGTCCAGACATGTAAAATATAGTAATATTGTGACCTAGAAAACTTTTTGAAAAAAAGAGAGACCAATGTATTTTTTTTTATAAGTACATGATGGTTTCTGTGAAGAATTGATTACAATCTCTTAAAAGAAATGCCTCCCGATGAAATGACTGGCACATACCACAAGATGAGCATTTAACTCAGCTAAGCCTTATCTCAGTTTATGAAAATCTTCCTTCAAGTATTATTGACTCTCTGTCACAGAGGTTGTCCTGCAGGATATACTGCACATATTTAAAAAGAGAGTGATGATTAGGAGCCATCAGCAGCATTTGTGTCATCTCCCCAAGTAGGACTTACAGAATGATTCTTTGCAGCAAACTAAGAAAACAAAGGGGCAGCTGACAAAACAAATATTTGTAAGCACCGAGCTCAAATACAACACTTTATCTAAATTTAGAACTACAGATTCTATTTTGTTGGAATATAATCTAACATCTGGTTCAGTTCCAATCTGGGATAAAGACACTGGAAACATGGACGCTGATTGGAAAGATGGTTTAATGATGAACAGAACCATCAGGTTTTGATGCAGCTGATAAAATGGAGTTGAGAGTAGATGGATTTTATACCTTCTTTTGGGCTTTGCATTTGAGCTTCCTATTCCTGTGCAAGAACATGTCCTTAAATATTCTATTGGCTGTTGCCAGATTCCTATGGGGTCATGTAGGGGTTATGCAGGGGTCATAGCTGGCTCTACAGGCAAAAGAGGAAATGCAAATCCTAGGTGTTTGTCTGAGCTAATTTTGTCAAGCTTTTATTTGTTGCTTGTCTGAGTTTCTGTCTTGACCCAGTCTTTCTGAATGGATTATCAAATCTGCATTTTTAAAAGCTGGCCTCCTTAGTTTCTGCTTGGGGGGGAGGGTAACTGTGGCTGGTTTCTGAATAGACTGTCCCAATCTTTTTTAAGGGGCATAAAATATCTGCTAGGGGCTATTAAAAAGACTGAGTCTGTTTTCTATCTTTAAAAAAAATCATGTTCATCCATTAGGGAAATATAATATTCAGCCTTTTTAATATTTCCAAAAATATTTTATTCTTCTGGGGGGAAGGGGCTTCCCACAATATCATGCAAAGGAAGTTTTGTACTTCCTAAGCATGCACAGACACATCACAGTAGTACTGCCGCTTTTTGCTACCATCACTTCCTTTAAAACAAAATAAAGTAAACATGTTATTGTTTCAAAATCAAGATATTTTCCTAGTTCTTATTGTGAATGTTTCAAACATCCAAGCCTGTGGAAAGAACAAGCAGGTTGTCAACAGCCTCATGCGTAATATTTTATTGGTTTGACCTAAGAAAGCTGGGTTTTTACAAAGAAATGCATCTCTCATCCTTTTTTAATAAGAATGTGAGATACAGTGACTAGCCAAACACTGACTATCATGTGAAGATATCAACAAGAGTAAATAACACCATAAAACTAATTTGGCCGGAACTCTGATACAGCTTTTTTTTTTTTTGGCCAAAAGGTCACTGGGAACCAAGGCTCAATTTTATTTTGTTGTTAGCTACTTCCATTTGTTTTATTTGTTAAAATGCAATTGACCCAGGAGGCTATTCCAAAAAAAAAAAAAGCTTTTCTATGTTTGAGTCCTAATTATCTCTGCTTTCTCCCTGCTCTTCATATTCTCCTGCAATTCATTTCCTGCTTTGATTGCAGACAGCCAAGCTTTGGCCATCATTTGTAATAAAGCTATCCAGGCTTCAAAAAATAGTTTGGAAAATGGTATTCTGGAGCCTGCAAGAACACCTGTATGCAACTCTTGAGAGAGAGAGAGAGAGAGAGAGAGAGAGAGAGAGAGGGAGGGAGGGAGGGAGGGAGGGAGGGAGGGAGGGAGGGAGGGAGGGAGGGAGGGAGGGAGAGAGAGAGAGAGAGAGAGAGAGAGTTCACACAGCTGCATTCTGAGTCTGCCATATAATCCCAGGAAAAGAAAAACTGCTTTAATGAGTTAAGATCTGGCCCTATGATTGCACAGACTGAATTTTTAATTATTTAAAAAAATCACTGGAATGTCACACGTTTTCTTTCTTAAAAAAGCATGCATCTTGCAGTGTGGTATATCGGACCTTAGAGCAAGACCAGATTCCAGACCTGAATTAATTTGCTAGTACCAAAAGCAGAATTTTATTGGTCTGGTTGGCTTCTGAATCAATAGCCATTCCATTTTACTGTGATTAATGCTAAGCCTGTTGCTCCCCAATCCAGATACAGTCTCCAGACACCATGTCAAAATTGCAATTGCCTTTTCTGCTTGACCCAGGATGCAAATATATAACTGGATGCCATCATTGTATACCTAACACCTTAGCTGAAAAATGATTTATACGCAGTCAGAAATGTTGTATAGGAGATGAGAGAGCCCAGAATCCCGAGACATCTCATAATGGAAAACCCAAGAACTCAAACTCTCTCTCTCTTACACACACACACACACACACACACACACAAACTCTGCAACTCAGAAAGGAGGAGTTCCCCAGTAAAAGAATCACTGAACCTTTGCAACAACTTTCTTTTCCCTCAAACATGATACATAGCCACAGCCCTTTCCACTTTCCTTAGATGCTACAATTTTTCAGTAAGTTAAGATTAAACTGCCATTTTAAGATGGATCAGTGGGAAAGAAAATGGATAGTGGAAAGAACTGAACAAAGAGAAAAGGGAAGTGTTTTTTTTTTAATCCGGGACAAAACACACACACAAACCCTTATTGCGTCAGTGAACTCCGAAGGTGGTGAACCAGAAGTGGGTTGCTGTTGGTTCGGCCCAGATTGGCTAAACTGGCAGAAGGCTCCACCCACCCACCTGGATGCTTCTGCGCATGCGCAGAAGCATCATACACTTGTGCAGGAGCGTGCCTGAACTGGTAGTAACAAAATTGGCAACCCACCACTGTGATGAGCATATCTAATACTCTTTTCTCCTACTATTTTCCCCACTACAACAAATCAATGTGATGAGTTTGGGCTGTCCCAAGTGACTGGCCTAAGATTACTTTGTTGGTTTTTGTGTCTAAGGTGGAATTAGCCTCACGCCTTAACTACTAGACTAATCACTGTAAATGAACAAAATATTAGTTTTATATATTGCTGACTCAACAATGTAAATATTTACAGTGAGTAGTCTAATGTTTCTAGCACTTAAGTACATATTGCTAAAAGTAGGCTTATATGTGTAATTAAATAAATGCTACTGTCCCCTATTTTTCTCTTCATTTAAATTCCTTGACACCAGAGCTTTCCACAGAATAATCAAAAGTCTGTACTTTATCTTTTGTCAGAAGCTGAATATGCTGGTGGAATTACTGGAAGGGTATTGCACATATGTCATGCCATCTTGCAATTATTAAATTGTAGAATGGAATGGTTTTTTTTTTTTAGTATAAATGTTTGTCAGACCACATCTGATGTGACTTTGCAAACCAGATTTTCCATGTGTTGCTTTGTCATTCAGCCTAAAATTTTGAAAGATAACATTTGTGGTCATTTCTTCATCATCTTGCTTATTATCTCTTCTTCCAGCCTCAGGCCAACCCTCCTGCTCGGAAGACAAAGGAACATATGAATCAATTCAGCCTGAAAAAGCCAGCAACCTTTCATCCACCAGGGTAGCAGAGCATTATCCTTGCTGAATTGTGTCCTAAGCAGCTTCCTAAGAGTAAAGTAGCCTCTGAATTGTTGCATGCAACTCTTCGGCCTCTCTGAAAATAATCAGGCACCTTTGAACAAAGCTTTTCCTTCACTGGATGCATTCAAGGGGAGTAGCTAGTTAGCATTTGTTAAACATACAGCGAACAAAGAGTCTGCCCTGAGCTTTTATCCTATTATCCACACTGCCAGATGCATCTGCCAAAGGACGCAATATTTCTCAGAAATTAACATTTGTTAGCCTTTCAAATACAGCAAAGCTATTCATTGGAGAAGCTTCCACAAACCTATGCTAGCCTGAAAAGTTTGAATTATACAACAGCATCCTTTTGAGAATGAATATAACTAAGATTTGGAGAAAAAGGTAAATCATGAGCATATAGTCTGGTATGATATAAATAGATGATGGGTAAATAGGAGAGAGAAGGGGGGGCAAACAAGCAGGGTTTTTTCAATGTTTCTACATTTCTGCCATTGAATGAATTTTTAACATTTATTTATTTATATGCCACTCATCTTGCTGTCCAAAATGACAAATTCTGCCAGGTGGGAAAATTGGGCAGCACATTTTCTCAGAAGGTTCTGGGTTGTTGTTTTTTTCAGTTTTTGTGCTTGTGTTTTCAAGTCAGTGTTGACTCAAAGTGATTATTTGCACAATGCATGCAATTTTCTTGGCAAGATTTTTGGAAGTGTTTTGCCATCGCCTGCTTCCTTGGGAAAGTGCAGGCCATCGCCTGCTTCCTTGGGAAAGTGACTGGCTCAAAGACACCAACTAGCTTCAATACGATGATAGAATTGGAACTCACAGTGACACAGATTCTAGCCTGGTGCTTTAATTGCTACACCAAACTTGCTGTGTTCTGAAGTAAAAAAAACCTAATTTTTAAATGGGACTTCTTCTCTAGTAAACCTGTTTAGGATTATACTAAATATAATCTATACTATATACCCACAGCACTTACACTTATGTACCACTTCACGGTGTTTTACAGCCCTCTCTAAGTGGTTTACAGAGTCAGCATATTGCCCCCAACAATTTGAGTCCTCATTTTACCCACCTTGGAAGGATGGAAGGCTGAGTCAACCTTGAGCCGGTCAGAATCGAACTCCTGGAGTGAGCAATAAGTTATCCTGCAGTGTTTCATTCTAACCACTGCTCCACCACAACTCTTCCTACCAGTGGTGGGTTTCCAATTTTTTTACTACCAATTTGCTTGTTCGTGTGTTTCAGGTTTCTTCATGCGCAGAAGCAATTCAGGCAGTTGGTGGAGCCTGGCCAAACTGGGAGCAACCCACCTCTGCTTCCTACCCTTTTCTCACTTGTCCTCTGCTGTTTATTATCTTGTCATTAAAGATACAAAAAACCCACCTTTAAAAGCGACCTCTCCTTTTTTTTGCATACAACAGCCACAATATGTTGATATGTGTTCCCTGGCTAGTGAAGTTCCATGTTAATTGCAATATGCAATCTAGACCAGTGTTTCTAATGCTAATGCTGGCTGGGGAATTCTGGGAATTGAAGTCCATATATCTTAGAGTCACCAAGGTTGGCAAACATGCCCAAGAGAGACTTCAGCTGTTGCTCAGTGGTTCCACAACACCAAAACACTCATTAGAGAAACTTGAAATATCTTAAGCAGATGGCAAAGGTTTCTCCTTTTCTTTACTTTGGGGGATGGAGTGTACAAGGAGTTCTAACCATACACTTTAGGAAGATCTATGTTAGTCCATACTAATTAATAAGAATTTTATTTAAGAAGTTTATTTTGGATCAAAATAAAGATATGGTTAGAAGAAATCATGAAAAAAATTGAATTGAAACCGGAACTTTTTCTATTAGGTATAATAAGAGAAGACCTAAGTAAAGAAATCCAACATATTATACTTCATATAGTAACTAGAATTATATTTGCTCAAAACTGGAAACAGGATAATATTCCCTCTGATGTAATGGTAATAAAAAGGTGCTTGATTGTGCTGAGATGGACAGGTTAACTACGGAATTAAAAGATAGAGAAGAAACAGACTATTACATGATTTGGAATATATTAAAAAAATAGGCTGTAAAGAACTTACATAAAGATTATTTAAGAGGTATACTAAAATTGTATATATTTGTAAATATTGATACAAGTTAAAATTAAAGGGTATTATCATACATATATGAATAATTATACAATATATAGAATAGTGATGTATACAATTGAAATTTTAAAAAGCCACGATGTAAATATAAGCGATATTGATACTGGAATGCTGTTAAGAGTGGAAATGTGGTGTAAAAGTTGAAATATTTAATAAAAACTATTTTTAAAAAAAATTAAATTTGCAAGAGTGCCAAACCAATATGAAGAGCCTTTAGTTTCATCTGGAAATTATTATTCATCCCCAACTGAGCAAAAGGGCAGTGCTATACAGTGAGTGTCAACTTTTAAACCTGTCACACGGAAGCTCACGTAGCTGACTGGTAACATTTATTCTATAAAAGAATAACTTTAATTGCTACCAAACAGAGAGAAATACTTGCCAATTGATTGCCCAGAGAAAGGAAATGTGATCTTAAGAAACTGCCTAGAAATTAAGCAGAGTTTAAGATGAACAAGGAATGAGACCTGAATTCCAGTGGAAGTGTTAGAGCCCAGCTGGGAACTATTTTAAGGAATAATAGAGAAGAGAATCTAATTTCTTCCTCAATGAATCCTCAAGTCCAAAATAGCACGGAGTACAACCATTCATGACTCTGCTTGCTTGATGATAATGAAAGCTCTTAAGATTGATCTTGCATAGCTATCAGTATATATAAGCAAAATTCCATGCTGTAAATTATTCAAAAAAGCCAATAGCAGTAAAACAATTGCTATCAGCAATAATTATGCAATATTGTGTTACAGTATAATTGAAACAATGATAAGGATAATTGATGTGGAAAAGTTTCTTACTCGAATCCACAAAATTCAAAATCTGTTTCCTCTTTAAAATTCAAGCAGAGCTTGAAATAATTCTTCTATCAGAAATCAATCTTTTCTATTAGTCTTCCCAGATCCCAACACTGGGTTTTAACACATATCTATATGTCTGTCTGTGTTCTATACACCATTAGACACCTCCAATATGCCAAACCCCCAAGGTAGTTGGCAAGTTATATCTTCAAGGCCTTTTAGAAGGCTAACAGGTAGGAGAGGATCTGACCTCAGAGACCAAGATGTCCCAGAAGGTAGGAGGAGACATATTAGAAAATGCTCTTCTACTGGATCCCACCAGTAAAAATTCCTTGGCTGATGGGGTCTGCAGCATGCCCTTTCTATTGGCACAAGGTGGGCTAAGCCCATCAGGGTGAGCCAGTTTCTCAGACAGCCCTGACCCATCTCATTGTTTTTTTTAACATAATTAAACCCTAATTGGCTATGTTTGCAATTCACACTAAGTAATAAAACATAAAAAGACAACATCTGGGTTCAAATGAAACCTACACAAAGCAGTCCATACTTTAGATGTGATCATTTTCACACTGCAGTTTCCTCAATTCTCCAAACTATTTTGAAGGTAGTCATGTGATTTTCAGTTCTAAAGATGTAGCAACACTGAAAGAAGACGAAGTACCATATGAGCCAATCAGGGATCCGTTTAGTTGACTAATACGGGTTAGACACTTATCCCAACAGCTTAATCAAGGAATAAACAGCTGGAATGGAAGAGCTGGGAGACAAATATACACTTCAAGGTCCAGGAAAGGCTGAGCCTCTAGGTATGAACCAGGGAAAGAAAAAGTAATCTCCTCTTTGGGCATCATAGTCAGGAGGAGATGCAACATAGGAATTCTTGCCAATGACAGCACAATTGTCGGCTACATTGACAATGCAAAGTCTGGCTGGATGGATGGAAGGCTGGCCCACTGACTAAGTAAGTAAGTAAGTAAGTAAGTAAGTAAGTAAGTAAATAAGTAAGTAAGTAAGTAAGTAAGTAAGTAAGTAAGTAAGTAAGTAAGTAAGTAATGGATGAATAAATGGATGAATAATTGGATAATTGGATAAATAAATGAAAAATAAATAAATAAATAAATAATAAATTGGAAGTTTGAAATCAGGTGAATCCAGCTCAGCATCATCATTAGTATAACCCTAATTTGCAAATACATTAGCAAATTTATTTGCCCCCCCCCTCCCATCTAATATAATGTGATTTTTAGGAAGAGTACAAATCTATATGATACATGGATTCAAATAATTTAACAACTGGTTCTCTGCCCTAATGACCAGCTGGGCAGATGTGGTTCAGTGGTCATGTGACCGGGTGGACATGACCAACTCAATGTTACTCACGTCGATGGGTGCTTCGCCTTAGCTGTTACAATGTAATAAGGGTTAACCGGAGAGGCGGTTTCTTTAAGCAGGACAATAAAGATTAGGCTAGAAACAACACCAGAATGTTTCCTTCCTGCCTTCCTTACACATTAGCCCTGTAAAGTGGAAAAAAACAAAATGGGATTTCTTCCAACAATAGGTCCTCTGAATTGCGTAGAAAGTTAACAACCGGTTCAAAATAGGTGCAAACTGTCTGAATCCCACCACTGGCCTTACTGAGTGGGAAGAAGCTTTACTTGAAAAAGTACAAGAAAGTAATATGTGGTCATTTGTCTTACTTTATAGAAGGACAACTTTTCACCTTATACATGAAATAAAATTCCTGATTGATTTAATCAGGCAGAAGCTCCAGGAATGTATCTATAAGGTGTTTCACATCCATTTTTATGTACAGCTTCCTTCCTTCCTTCTGACATTCCTCACTGTTTTTTTCTCATTAGCAATCAACATAGAAACACAATCCATCAGTTCCATATGGCCAATCAAACTGTGAATTCATCTTTCTTGGAGTTTTTGTCTATTAGAGAACACAAAAGAAAATTCCTTGATTAAAATTTGTTCAGAATACTAACATTCATTAACATTCCTCTAACAATGGAATAATGGCAATTTTAATTAATAGAATCCAGTACGCAAAATGTAGTCCTGATAATTCAAGTCCAATGTGAAATTAATTATGTGTTCCCATAACTCTTAATAACTAGACATTTTCCAAATTCATCACTCACAAAGGTTGAAATAAAGCCATGCCAAAAAACAGTTCAGATTTCTCCCACATCGGCAACACTCATGCAATATATAAGGCAATTCCTTGCATTCCAGAAAGTTACCAGCAACTTTGAGTTACTAGTAGCCCTTGAGGTACTAGTAATCCTTGACTTACAACAATTCATTTAGCACTATTCAAAGTTATAAAGGCACTGAAAAAAGTTATTTATAAACAATCCTTACACATACAACCATTGCAGTATCCTCATTGCCTTGTGATTAACATTTGAGTGCTTGGCAACTGACGTGCTTGTGATGGTTGCAACATCACGGGGTCAGGTAATCACCATTGGTGATCTTCCCAGCCAGCTTTCAACAAGCAGAGTCTATAAGGGATACTGGATTCACTTAATGATCACAGTGGTTCACTTAACAAGGAAATATTTCCAATATTTTATACAAATATGTAGTAGTATACCTGGATGATATATGGATTTTTTCAGAAGACCCATCTGTACATGGGACAAAACATCCTAGAATGCCCTTGCAGGCACAAACTGTTTCTAACGGAGATGAAATGTGGATTTGATTTTCTCCAGTTGGACTCTTTGGTTATCTGATCTCTAAAAAAGGAGTAGAAGTGGATCCTGTAAAGGTATTAAGCCATTGTCCTTCGGGATTGGGCGGCCTATAAATTTTATTAATTAATAAATTAATAAATTAATAAATTAATAAATTAATAAATTAATAAATTAATAAATTAATAAATTAATAAATTAATAAATTAATAAATTAATAAATTAATAAATTAATAAATTAATAAATTAATAAATTAATAAATTGTCACATGGTAAATGTCTATAAATTTGAAAGATATTCAATATTTTCTAAGTGTTACCCATTTCTATACACAGTTGATCTCTAATTTTGAAAACCCCAGAAAAACACTCAACTTTTGAAAAAAAAAAAAAAAGGTCTCAAAATTAAATGGTCTACCCAAGATCAAGCAACCTTTCAGGACTTGAACTACCTCTTATTCCTAGAACCTGGGTGTCTTATATTCCTCTTACAGCCTGTTTACTCAGCAAAAGGCACTTGCTCCTCATAGCTGATTACAAAATCCATCAGAAAGCAGATTTTCTCTGGCTATTTTTCTCTCTTCCTTATCTTTTCTTCCTGTTGAAATCCAGTGGCACTCCTGTTTGCTTTCTCTGTTCACTCATCACCCAGAGAATAAAGAATTGTCAATTTTATTTCTATGTGCTGCTGGTGTCTACTATCAGTCTAGTCCAGATAAGGTAAGCAATTTTGAACCCATTTGAATTCTTTTTATGTCCTAGTCAGACTCTGCTAGAAGTGTGTGTGTGTGTGTGTGTGTGTGTGTGTACAGAGAGAGATGCACATAGGTTTATAGATGTAAACTATTTGAATTTTTATTTTTTTTAAATTAAAACCGTTTTTATTTCTTCCAGAAGTTTTTCTCCATTTTTTTTGTTTCTAAAAAGATTCTGCATAGTTAGAGAATATTTTCAGATGGATCACATCTCTTCATTTTTAAGTAGTTTTTGTCTCCTATCAAGCTTTAGCAATAGCAATAGCACTTAGACTTATGTACTGTAAGCCCTCTCTAAGAGGTTTGCAGAGTCAGCATATTGCCCCCAGCAATCTGGGTCCTCATCTCTCTCTCACTCTCTCTCTCTCTCTCTCTCTCTCTCTCTCTCTCTCTCTCTCTCTCTCTCTCTCTCTCTCTCTGCCTCTCACTCTCTCTCTCACTCTCTCTCTCACTCTCTCACTCTCTCACTCTCTCACTCTCACTCACTCACAGACTGGTATATAGGATTTCCTGAAAGAGGAAGGCACATACTTTATTTAGGCAGCGATGTTGCTCCTTTCTTTATTAGGTACTTATAGTGGAAATTATAACCTATATTTTCTCTCTACACATATATGCACATATTATGGCCAGTGAGCACATACCTGAAAATATCTTCATTTATAACATTGGACAAACAAAAGCAAAAAATGATGGTCAATGCTTAATACATATTAGTTAAGGTTTTGAAGAGTATTGATTGTAGAATATTGGGAATAAGTTTCATTTCACTTAATGTGTTCTAGTGGAGACTAGATAGGCTTTAATTTAAATTCCTATAGTGAGCAGGGATTTGATAGCCTAAACCCATGATGGTGAACCTATGGCATGTGTGCCCGAAGTGGCACACAGTGCCTCTCTGTAGGCATGCAAGCTGTCACCCTAGTTCAGCTTCACCGCACATATGCACATATATGCCTCCCCCCAGCCAGCTGGTCATTGGGTATCTGATATGCATGCAGGGAGACCGAGGGTGTGGGGGACACATGCATGTGGGGGAGGCATGGGGGGTACACACATGTGCAGAAGGATGGGGTGCATGTGGGAGAGCATGAGGGAGGTGAGGCACATGCAGGGGATGGGGCACATGCACAGGGATGGGGTGCATGCACAGGGGCACGTCCACAATGACAGGGGTGGGTGCATGCTCAGGGGCTGCATGCACATTGCATTTTGGAGGTTCAGGGGTGCGCGTGCATGCTTTGGGCACTCAATCCGGGAAAGATTAGTGATCACTCGTCTAAATGGTCATTTCCTATTCTATAATTCTGGGGTTCTATTTTCTTCTTTCAATTTCGCTTCTTTTGCAGAAGGCATGTATGTCAAATAGTGGCAAGCCTTGGCAGACTATAAAATATATGGAAAAACTCACCTAAAAATTGAAGCTTTGTAGTTTATAATGTTAAGATCTTGAAACCTGCTAAACAAAACCAGATCTCTGGATATATTTTTTCCCCAATTAGTCTTTGACAGGGAAATAAATGTTTAACGGCATCATCTGTATTTCACAGAATTGAAATGCTTCGAGGGGGTTTTCAGAAAGGACCCCAGAAGGGCAGCAGTTGCACCACCTTTCTCTCATTTGGCTCTAGCCAAACCTCCTTGGGCATTATTCTACTTAAAATAATTGGATTAACTAAGATAGGAAAATAAACAGCTTTTTATCCGTAGCATCCCTCGGGATAGCTCTGTACCCTTGGGGCGGTATCAGCAGTTAATGATTCTTCATTTTCTCCAGCAAGAAGAGGCTTAATTAACAAAAAGCAGTGTTTTGCAGACATGGATTCTTTTTTCTGAGTTAATGGTGCATAGTGTGGATTTTGGATGCAGAATATGGGTATAAAAATGCTGCAAGGTTTCAAATGTACAGTTTTCATCATTTCTCTGTATCTGTGAAGAAGCAAAATTGATCTCATCTACCCAGAGGGTTGGCCGTGATATAATAGGCCAAGGTGCTCCAAGGAACTAAGAGTAAGCAAGTAAAGGTTAATGGAATCATAAAGTAATAGATGAGACTCGGTTTTTTTTAACATTATTAATAACAGCCTGTGAAAATATATAAAAAATAGATCTACCCTGTTTTCCTGAAAATAAGACCTCCCCAGATAATAATCCCAATCAAGCTTTTGAGCACATGTACTAAAATAAGCCCTCCCTTGAAAATAGGCCCTCCCCCCAAAAAATTGCAACACAGCAACAGCCATGAGATGATCACACTCGCAGCCTCCTGCACCACAAAAATAACACCAAGCGCTTATTTCAGGGGTCAAAAGAAAATAAGACCCTGTCTTATTTTCGGGGAAACACGGTAGATTTTCCATGTAGTCAATGGTGCAATAAAATAATTTTAGACTCTAGATATCAAGAATTTATAGTGATTATTGTTTACCTATAGAAAAGGGCCACCAAAATGATCAAGAGGCTGAAGTAGCTCTCCTATGAGAAAGGGGTCTATTATTATGCATGGTGTGGAAAAAGTGGATAGGCTTAGTTTAAAATATTGGCAGCTATCTACATTAGAGATTTATAGCATTCACCTAGACATCACTATTATGATTCATCACTAATGTGGATAAACTCATGGAAACTAAAAACATTCACTGAATTTGAACTAAAAGTGTTTCGGAACAGATCAAAGAAAATATTTTTATATAGCACATAGCTCAATAAGGCTACCATAAGCTGTAATGACAGCTAGGTGTGTGTGTGTGTGTGTGTGTGTGTGTGTGTGTGTGTGTGTGTGTGTGTACAATGGTCAGTCGGGAAAACTTTTATCTTGCTTTACAGAGCTAAAATGTATTTCCTCTCTTAGGAGCCAGATAATATCATGGTTACAATGCCCCTTTGACATGGGAAACAAATGTTCAAATCCCAGGAGGGGTCTTTGATCAAAGATCCCCTAATGCTTCACCTGCCCACCTCAAATATGAGAGTGACATAAACTTGGAAAATCATGCTGGCTGGGGAACTCTCCAGAATTAGCAAAGTCCATATCAGATATTGGGGAACCAACACAATCTGATGCTAAGTGGACTACTGGAACAAACCATACAGGGATAAGACAAAGATAAGCTGGAACTACTACTCAATAGCAGATCTAATGACAGGTGACATATGAAACATAGTATGAAACTATGGATTGACAGAAGACCTGCATTCACCCTAACTAAAAAAGAGATAGTCAACAGCTAGTTGTCTTACTGCTTGAGATAAACCAACTGATTATTACATCCTAGATTCAAGAAAACCTGGAAAAACAACTGGATGTACTCCCAAGACCTGAAGCTGGAATGTCATTGCCACCTTTCCATTACAGAACAGAGCTGTTGATATCAGACAGACCATGGATAAGCTAGTTGCAGTCAACTCTTGAAACTGGTTACCAAGAGAAGTACTATGAAATAGTACTTCTATTAGTAGAGAAGTACTATGAACTAGTATGCTAGAAGAAGGCAATAAAGCTCTTATGATAATCTCTACTACTACCATTACCCAAACCAACTGGTATAGGTCTGACTCCATCTAAAGTCACAGCATTGGCTACCAGGCTAAGGAGATATAATACAGAAGTTAATGTAGCCACCAAGCTACATTGCATGAGTACAGTTCAGAAGAGCATTGGGAACATCATCAGAGGATCAAATTAGCACTTGCTCATAAATAGAGCAGTCACCCAAGACTCAACGTCTAGACAGACCAATCTGAGCACAGCCTAGATTGACTACAGGAAAACCTAGGATCCAATGCCACATGGATGAATTTGTGAATGCCTGGCACTATATATGAAGTTAACAGGACACTAAACATTTTCTTCAAGAACTCATTGGGACTATGAAGGACAATGCTGGAAGTTAACATAGCTCATGTAAGTGGCCATCAAGTATGGCAAGGTGATACACTGTTCCTGCTGCTTTTCTGTAAAGGCTTGAATCCCCTCAGCCAGATAATCACAATAACTGGATATGAATACAAGTTCAAGAGTGGAATTATCACCCATCTCCTCTACATAGATGATATCAAGTTGTATTTAAGAGTGAATGAGACATTGACTTACTGATTTACCTGAAGCCAATTTGCAGTGAGGATATTGAGATGTCACCTGGACTGGAGAAGTGTGGCTGGATGGTAGTCAAGAGAAGGAAAGTTGTTAAGACCAATGGGGTATAATTACCAGCACATCACATAGCAGACATACAGACCAGCAACACCCACCTTGATATCCCATAATCATATGGGAGCCACAATGAGAAAGCAACATCCAAGTACCACCAAAGGATAAGACAGGTCCTGAAGTGCCAATTAAATGGAAAGAACAAGATCCATTCATCAACATATATGCCCAGTCAGTCATCAAGTATCCTATCAGTATAGTGAACTGGCCAAAGCAGGACATGGAAGATGCTAATATGAAGATCCGGAAGCTCCTTAGAATGTACAGAGGTTTCCACCCAAAGACCAATGCTCAGAAGCTGTACAGCAGCTTGAGAGAGGGAAGATGACTGAGTAACAAAGTCATTGTCCAGTATGAAATTAAGAATATCTAGGAGTATATCAGTGAGATGGCACCCAAAGATGACCTGCTGAGACACTACCTGAGGCAGCAGCAAACATGGGAAGAAGATCAAACAGAGGAAGTGGCATGGTAAGACAATATACAGTATCCCTGCATGGGATAGATCACTGGCAGATAGCTGAAGTGACAGTCATTGGGAAATGCTATCAGTGATTGGAAAGGGTGATTGGAAAGGATGAAACTAGATGACAGAACTGTGGCACTGATCATAGCAGCACAAGAACTAAGCACCAGATCCATAGAAGCAGAGGTTACCATGCTTGACAGGCGTCATGATGCAGACTATTGTAGAGAGCCTCGGGGACAGTCCAAAATACAATAGCAGGTTATAAGATCCAGACAGGAACTGCATGCACCAAACAGCCCAAACAAATAGCTGACATTGTGTACAGAATATGGGCTAACCCCACCCCCCACCCCATGTCCAGGTGTGTGATTCCATAGGAGATCATGGAGAATAAGAAGGCTAAGATCTGTGGGACTTCCAGATCCTGATGGCTGAACATGTACTGGCCGGTCAACCAGATGTCATGGTAGTAGACAAGAACAAGTAGACTGCAGTGGTGATAGATGTAATTGTGCCAAGTGGCAGCAACATCAGGAAGAAGAAGTATGAGAAGCTGGAGAATTACCAGGACTTGAAGGAGGAATTAGAATGAATGTAGAAAGTGGAGAGCAAAGTGGTCCCCATGGTGGTAGGAGGTCTTTGGTCTGTGACTCATAACTTGGGAGAGTGGTTCCACCTAATCCCAAGAAGCATGAGAACTCTCTGTCCAGAAGGGTACAGTGCTAGAAAGTGCTAAGATATTGCACAGAATCCTTAAACATTAAGACTCTGGTACAGAATCCAAGATTGAGAAAGTCATGTCACCCATAGAGGTGAGAAGGGAATTTTTTCAATGATTCATTGGGAAATCTATATCTTAATTTTAAAGTGAGAATTGAGTTTTGCTACCTCTTAGGGGGAAAGTTTGGGTTTTTTTCAGAGGTGAATTAAGATACAGTTCTTTAATTTGACCTTTGAAATTGCCAGGACTTGTTTTTAATGCTCTTTTAATGATTTGATATTATTTTATTGTTCCATACGTTTATCTCTTGTGCTTTTCTTTGTTCTACTCTAACTATCTGAGTAATTTTTGTGCACTGAGGCATATATGATATTTGTTACTCATCACTGATTCATTATTTTAATGAAATATTTATAACCACTCTAAGTCAGTAGATCCGTAACAAGATAAAAATCACTAAAATCATAAAATCCTAAAATAAAACAACAGAACACAACAAAATCAATATACTGTAGATAAAAATGAAATACAAACTGATTTGCTTTTACCCAGGCTCAGGGTTTTGGGTGAATAGCCTTGTCTTCATAAGATGCTGTACCAATAAGTAGTGAATTGGAAGCACACGGATAGAAACAAAATAAAATGACATAATATTTAAGAATGAGGACTCTGCACTAACTTTCATCTCCATGATTGAGGTCTATATGGTCATACCTGTACTATCTTTTTAGAGTCAGGACGATGTGTAAATCTGCTATGCAGACATTATTAGTTACCATATTTTTCAGACTATAAGACACATCTAGATTTAGAGGAAGAAAACAAGAAAAAAATAGTTTTTGGCATCCACATGTTGCGTTTTTGCCCTGCCCAGTCCCCAGAAGCACTTTGCAGGCCAAAAACAGGCCCATTTTTGGCCTCCCAAACCCTTCGTGTGTCCCATTTTTGCCAAAAATGCACCCATTTTTTTGCCTGCAGGCACTTCTGGGGCCTGGGTAGGGCGAAAATGTGGCATGCGGAAGGTTCAGGAGCTTAAAAATGGGCCTGTATTTGGTCTACACTGAAATTTTCACCCACTTTTAGTGTGGGGAGAGTGTATCTTATATTCTGAAAAATAGGGTAAATGATTTTGCTCCGCCTCACGATTGTGGATGTTGTTGTGATTATCATTTTTATTTGATTATGATTTTACTTTCATGAGATATAAAGTGAAAGATTAACTGTACACTCACTTGCACTAGTGATGTTACCTAGTTGTATAATGAAACGTCTTCAAGCAAACCACCAAGCACAGAGAACACCAAGGACCAGTTCAATCCTGAGTTACAGATACCTTCCTGTATTTCACTGAAAAACTATTTTAAAAATCCATCAATATAATCTTATGCACCTAATGCTGGGCTTATTTTATACCTCCATTCTGTTTTCCAAAATCTGGCCTTTTTCTCTGAATAGTTTGAGTGATTTGCCATTGTGAGACCAGTTTTGTGAGCTTAGCTAATGCGGAAAAGGCTTAACATCGCACAGGGAATCAGTATAAGCAACACAAAATCTTCCCTAGAGACACCATCTGCAAAACCCTTTCTGTAGAACATATTAAGTGACACATATTTCACAACATCAGTTCCTCTAAAGTGACAATATTCCTTGGGATCTGAAATGACAATCTCTAAAATGGGAAACAAACTAATACAGCAGTTTTCTCTTTGCTGCAGGCAAATAATGCCAGCTTTTCCTCCTATTATTCAGCAGTGCAGCAAAAAGCTTTGCTTCCACCTTCTCACACCTAAAATTTTGCCAAATTGTCACTATGTTGCCAAATACATAGCTTTTAGTAAACAATGGTCTGTAACGCTATCCGCTCAAAGTTCTCCTCGAAGATCATTGTTTTTCATCAATACTAATGCTTCCTCCCCCATAGCTGTCTTATGACACATTAATCCTCATTATCTTGTTCTTTAGAGCAAAAGACTTTTGTGATAACCATGTAGGAGCTCAGTAATTATGCATTTGATGCCTGCATATTATCTTCTCCTTGGGACAATGGCTAATACCTTGTTCATGGCTGAAATGATATACAAAATTTAGAATTAGAAGTAAATCTCAATTATTCAGTGGTTCCATTACTGGCATATGAATATGAATTCTCCATAAGCTCAATATTATGCTTTACAGGAATTTGATTGTACAATAGACTATATTGGCAAAAATAAACCATATTTGACCTAATCAAAATAGGCAAACTAACTAAACCAGGGATAAGTAATAAAATGGTTTTTGTTAAGACAGAAACATCACAATTCCAGCTACTCTGCCCTTATTACCACCAACCCAAGTCAATTCTTGAATTTTTGTGATAGCCCATTCTAATGTGTACCAAGATGTGTTAGACTTGAACTCTCAGTACTTCTAGATATAACTACCCAGAATATCAGTTCTTAAACTTGAAGACATCTGGAAAACAATGATCAAAGATGGACTAGCTTAGTTTTTTCCCCAATAGATTTGAAATGTATTATTCCCAAAGGTGACAGCATACAGATACTTCAACTTTTTGCTTTGCAAGACAAGTCATATCAATAACCTTCCTTTGATTTTTGATGCTATGTTGTAAAGGGATGTATATAGGTATGTACAATATATACATAATATGATACATACTATATACAGTGTATAGCAGGGGTGAAATTCAGCAGGTTCTGACAGGTTCTGGAGAACTGGTAGCGGAAATTTTGAAGAGTTTGGACAACCAGCAAATACCACCTCTGGCTGTCCCTAACCTTATCTATTCTCTGCTTCCGAGTCCCAGTTGATTGGGAGGAAATGGGGATTTTGCAGTAACCTTCCCCTGGAATGGGGAGAGAATGAAGATTTTACAGTATCCTTCCCCTACCAGGCCCGTCAAGCCACATCCACAGAGCCAGTAGTAAAAATTGAATTTCACTACTGGTGTATAGCAACATATACAGTGCATAATTCAATTTAACTGGGATAATTCTTTCCAGCTGTAGTAAAGCTAACATGTGGCTATCAAGAACTATAGTCAATTGTCACAATCAATGCACAGAAAATGCTACCACAAATAACCAAAATGGGTATTTATTGTTGCTGGTAGTTTATTTTAATTCCAGCCTAACTCTTAATAAGCACCATTTTGCTGTCTGAGGCTAAAGACTAGATGCCTTCCCCATTCTATGCATGGCCCCTACCACCAATTCAATTTTACTTCTTTTTAAAATTTGTTGCTGGATGGCAGATTGGAACATCTGGGTCAATTGGTCTTATGTGGGATGGACACAGAACAAAGGATAGTCTGAGCAAAGCACACAGCTCAGCTTTTTAGCATCTCATTGCTGTTCTTTTGCCAGTATTTGCTATTTCACACTGTCCAATGCTGTTGGGGATGTTCATTTTCCTCTTCAAGAAAATGCAATACTGCTGTTTCTATTTTTCCATGGATGCTAACATTTATGTCTTTTAAAACTCAGCTGCTGTCACCAATTAAATACCATCACTGAGAATTATCTTCCCAGCTAGCAAAAATAATTCAGCTTAACTTTCTTGGAAATTGGGAAAGCATGACTATATCTGACGCTTCTGTTTTCTTTGTCAAGGGAGAATGGCAAAGATATTCAAGCTGTTAAGATGAATGTACTTTTCCCCCAAACAATGTCAGTGCAGCGAGTAGTTAAGTGTAAAAACAAGGATATAATACTGAAATAGCTGTTCGGGGGTTCTAGATACTTTGTGCAGATTATTTCATAGAATAATTTTTCCATGGGCATTAGAAACTAAGAGGTGGCGTTTAAAAAGAAACATGAGCTATGTGCAAGAGTAAATTCACTATATTCAGTTACAGTTACTCTTCAGAATATGACCACAATTGAGCCCACCATTTATGTTGTAGTTGTATTTGTATTTGTATTTTATTATTTGTATGCCGCCCTTCTCTGGGAGGACTCAGGGCGGCGAACAATTCAAGGGGGAAAAAGAGGAACATAAAAAGACAAAATACAAATAATAAAAGTAGACAACAGTCGCACAACCATACATGTCGAGAGGAGAGGGAACTCATCACCCCCAGGCCTGCCGGCAAAGCCAGGTTTTGACAGCTTTTCGGAAGGCCTGGAGAGAGGTGAGGGTCCGAATCCCTGCGGAGAGTTCATTCCAGAGGGCCAGAGCTACCACAGAGAAGGCCCTTCCCCGGGTAATAGCCAGGTGGCATTGGCTGGTAGATGGCACCCGGAGGTGAGATCTAATAGGTCTGTGGGAGGTAATTGGCAGCAGGCGGTCTCTCAAGTACAAATGAGACATTTGTTAAGTGTGTTTTACAACCTGTCTTGCCCCCGTTGTTCAGCAAATCACTGCAGTTGTTAAATTAGTAACATGGTTGTTAAGTGCATTTGGTTTCCCCATTGACTTTGCTTGTCAAAAGGCTGAAAAAGGGGATCCCATGATTTGGGACACTGCAACATGGTGACTCAGTGGCTAACTGAGATGCTGAGCTTGTTGATCAGAAAGGTCGGCAGTTTGGTGGTTCAAATGCCTAGTGCCACATAACGGAGTGAGCTCCTGTTATTTGTCCCAGCTTCTGCCAACCTAGCAGTTCGAAAGCAGGTAAAAAATACAAGTGGAAAAATAAGGACCACTTTGGTGGGAAGGTAACAGCGTTCCATGCACCTTCAGCATTTAGTCATGCCAGCCACATGACCACTGAGACATCTTTGGACAGCATTGGCTCTTCAGCTTTGAAATGGAGATGAGCACTGCCCTCTAGAGTTGGGAACAAGTAGCACATATGTGTGAGGAGAACTTTTACCTTTAACCATCATAAATATGAATCAGTTGCTAAGCATCTGAATTTTGATCATGTGACCATGGGATGCTGCAATGGTTGCATAAAAACAGTCGTAAGTCACTTTTTTCAGTCCATTGTAACTCTGAATGGTCACTAAACTAATTGTTGTAAGTCGAGACTACCTGTATTAACTTTTCTTAGCTAAATTTGGCTTAGAAAAAGCAATAGCACTTAGACTTATATACTGCTTCACAGTGCTTTTACAGCCCTCTCTAAGTGGCTTGCAGAATCAGCCTATTGCCCCCAACAATCTGGGTCCTCATTTTACCCGGAAGGATGGAAGGCTGAGTCAACCTCGAGCCTGGTGAGATTTGAATTGCCAAATTGCTGGCAGCAGGCTGTTGGCAGAAGTAGCTTGCAGTACTGCACCACCTTGGCTCTTATTTGATTACAAATGGTTTGGAAATAAATCATTTCATAGGCACCATTCAATATCTTTGTTTGCAGTTGGTAGACTATATAAGGCTTTTATGGCCAAACAAGCAACTTGCTGGCCCCTTCTCCTCTGTCAAATTCAGTACAAGCATGGAACATCATAATCATACAAAAGATGTCTTCATCCATATTCATTTTACTGTCCACAGTTTATCAATATGGAAAAACCTGTTGCTAATATTGCTACACTACCAGGATTCAACTAGTGATGGGCTGTGAAAGCATGTATGCTGTATAACTGCTAAAAATTACAGTAGTATCATTTAAGTGAATTATTCAAAAGGAAAATGTGAAACAACTGAACCAATCAAGTGCTTCTGTGAGCACTTATAATACATTGACCCGGTTGCCACTTAATCTCATTAGGTAAGGGATTCCTGTGTTGACATCTTGATTGATTCAGTTGCCTGTTCACATGTTTTAAATAATTTGAAATAAAAAAAGCAAGTTGCTCGTACATTTTGGTTCAGTTGCTACACAACTCACAGTGTCACTCGCCACCATCTGCAGAATATTCTCTATTTTTTCTTCCTTCCCCTCCGCTAAGTACTTGAAATGAATACAAATTAGTGTCAGCAACTCTGGGTATATTGATAGTCCAGTCAATCTGCCTAAATTTAAGACATGTTAAGACTCTTTTGGAATAATAAAAAATACTTGTAGTCAGGTTTTAGATTTTGACAGTGGTTTGCTCTCCAAGATTGTTTCAATTTAGTTTCTGAACATTTCGTTACCAAAGTAGTTAACATCACCAGCATAATTTTCTTGTCCTATTTCCCTTAGCTTAGAAATGTCTTGTGTGCCAGTGTAGTCAGTTAATCATGTGATTGGTTGTTCATTTGGAGCTACATTTAAATTCTAAGCAGCTGATTGATTCTCTTGTTGATTGGTCATTCAAATGGTCTGGTTTCTTACATATTAAACTGTGTTGATCATGGTGACTGAGAATCCTCCAACCTATCTGCGGTCTTTAAGTGAGACAGGATGCATTATAATTATCAATAGACACTCAAGTATTCTCTGGACTTAGAAGTGCCTCCCTCCCCCACGCACACACACAACTGGTTTATCAACTGCAATAGTTACTGGAAGGAATCATCTTTCCATAGAAATCAATGCACTGTGATAGCCTCTTGTTTGTATTAATCTGCTTGCAGTCTATACAGGGTGCCTTTGGAAATGGTCCAGAAAATGTAGTTAGTGCAAAGTACTATTGCTACATTACCCCATATAGTGCTTACACTTATTGTTATTGACTGCTATATGCAACTAAGAAAAACTCACTATATTTGAACTAACCTATAAAGATTTAGATTAAGATATTTTAAAGATCCATTATCCAGAATTTGTATGATCATGAAGTTTGAGCAAAGATGGCCTCTTAATAGTGCTACATTTGTTAGAAATTGATGGAGTATCAACCCAGGAGAAGATGCTCCTGATTATGGAATGTCTTTTCTATTTAGCCAGGCTGGCAACAGATTTTATTAGCTTTCAATTTCAGTGAAAGATTTACCTGTTCATTTAGACTTTCAGCTGAATTTTGCTTCAATATCATTTATGGTGCTGCTGCAGTTGTGCTATCCTGCTTTATAGTTCAAAATTTGTAATTTGCATTGGGATTTGCTTTCTAACTGCTTTTCATAAAAATGGACCAAAATCATATAAATAAGCAAATACAAATTTGCTCTCTGTCCTATTTGTAAATAGGACAGATGATAGACATTACCCTACTTATGTTTAGCATTAGGTGAAGAAGTAAAGCTGAAGATAATGTCACACTGTAGTTGGATTCAATTTCTCATATTACTTTGAGCCTAGGCTGATATGTCGACATTGTCACTGGAGTTGGTAAAGCATTATTTATTTATTATCTATCTATCTATCTATCTATCTATCTATCTATCTATCTATCTATCTATCTATCTATCATCTATTCATACATACATACATACAATGCATAGGTCTCAACTACTAGCATATGCATCATGTTTTATGATTTAGCATTATGTGTGAACCAGGACATTTTAACTTGCTTCACAAACCATGGTTAAAATTGACAGAATATCTGAATCTAGCAACTGAATTGATTCTCTGAGCTTATACAAGCCTTAGAGGATAGATTATGCTTTTCTTCCAAACAGCTCATTAATAATAACATTTTCCAAAAGCCTTCATGCATCTTGAATATAACAGGCTGAAAAGGACAATAACAATGCCATGTTTATTCTTGCTTTTTCTACCAGCTTGCTAGAAATTGCCCTTCACTTACATTCCCTCAAGAGCTACCTCTCTTGATGCAAAAAAAAAAAAAGTCTTGAAAAACCAGGATAAAATGCTTATTATGCAGAATGCTCTGCAATCAAGGTTATGCTGGTAAATTTGTCTATGAAAAACATAACATCAGCATCAAACACAGGGGTCAATGCTTAACAATTAAGGTTTGAATTCTTTCTGAAGGATAATATCTCTCCTGCTCTTTAAGGGGTAAAGGAGGACATTTCTTAATAAATTCCAATCCCACCCTATATGTCAAAATGTACACAAATATAAATGTATATGTGTGAGCATATTACTTTATCATTCACACAGACACACTCCCCCAATAAGTTTAAATGTACAGTTGGTTTTGATTATGTGCCATCAAGTTGGAATTGACTCTTAGTAACCATATAGATTTTCACCAGGGTGATCTGTCTCCTACCTGACCCTTCAAGTCTTCCAAAGATTCACTGATCACTACAGTTCATCACCTTGCTGCTAGCTGGCCTTTTATTTTTCTTTCTGGTTTTTTTTCCAGCATTAAAGATAGTCCTCAACTTGCAACAACTTGTTTAATGACAGTTCAAAGAAACAACCTCAGTGAAAAAAATATGACTTATGACCGTTTTTCACAGTTATGACATTTGCAGCATTCCCAAGGTCATGTGATCAACTTTTGTGACCTTCTGGCAAGCAAAAACAATGGGGAAGCCAGATTCACTTAACAGCCAGGATACTAAAACATACCAACTGCAGTGATTCACTTAACAACTGTGGCAAGAAAGTGTGTAAAGTGGAGCAAAACTCACTTAACAACATGAGGTTTGAGCTCAATTGTGGTCATAAGTTGAGGGCTTCCTGTATAAACTTCTCCAGAGAGCTAGAGCTAGATCTTTGCATAATGTTCCCATCAATATGATAATTTGAGCTAGGTTCTTTGTGTCCTGAGTGAGAACTCTGGATCTTGTTCTAAGACTCAGTTGTTTGTTTTCGTAGTTATTTGTGGTGTTCCTCAGAGTCTTCTCATATACTAGTTTCAATGCTGCCTGATGTAGATGAATACTTGCTTTGACTGGGCAGCTGGGATGACTTTCATTCTTGGGTGGATCTACTGGATGTACATGTTCTTGGTAAACACTCCCAACATTCTTTTCTCATCTTTTTCAGAAACCCCGCCTGCTACGGTGACACAGCTTTTCATAAAATGTCTTTAGGAATGTTCAGGAAAGATACACTTAATGAAAATTAGTGAAACAACTATTTTGGCATCAGGTTTTTCAATTGTAAAGAGATTGCCAGTGCAAAAAATTATACAATGCACAACTGAAGGAATCTACAATTACAGGTAGTCCTCAACTTACAACAGTTCATTTAGTGACCAGTCCAGGTTACAACACCACTAAAAAAAGTGACCTACAACTATTTTTTACTGTTACATCCCCATGACCATGTGATCAAAATTCAGATGTTTGGCAACTGGTTCAATACTTATGACCATTACTGTGTCCCAAGGTCATGTGATCACCTTTAGCATCTTTTTGAGAAAGAAAATCAATGGGGAAGCCAAAATCATTTAACAACAGGGTTACTAACTTATCAACTGCAGTATTTTGCTTAACAACTGTGGCAAGAAAGGTCGTAAAATAGAGCAAAACTCACTTAACAAATATCTCAATAACAGAAATTTTGGGCTCAATTATGGTCGTAAGTCAAGTGCTACCTGTACCTGGAATTGAAGCATTCATTCATTCATTCATTCATTCATTCATTCATTCATTCATTCATTCAGTACACTGCTTGAAGTTACACCCAGTAACTCTATGTTTCTCACAAAGTGAAAGAATAGAAACCCATGGATAGAATTCTATGATCCTGCAGAATGAGAAAGCATTTATGAACAAAAATGTGGACTAATCAATTATTGTTGCTATCCTTTTTTGCTACATATGTATGCATTGTTTCATGGTTATTTTGAAATATAATCAGAAATATGGCAACAATATTAACCACTAAAAATTATCAACCTAAATTGATACTGAACTGAACATACTAATTTTGAATGAAGTTAAAGCCATAAGTACCTAGTGCAAACTATGATTATGTGAAAACATGTTTTTTTTTCCATTGACACTTTCTAATGTTGTTTTGGAGACTTGATAACTCAGCAGTTAAGAAGCTGAGCTTGTTAGCTGGAAAGCTGACAGCCTGGATTTGATACTTGAGTGCTGCGGAATGGGTTGAGCTCCCATTAAATGCCCCAGCTTCGGCCCACCTAGCAGTTCAAAAGCATGTAAATGTGAGTAGATAAATAGGTACCACTTGGGTGGGAAGTTAACAGCATTCCATGCATCTCAGTGTATAGTCACACTGGCCACATGACCAGGGGGGAAATGCTTCCAGTTTGAGCCAATTTGCCCGAACTGGAAATAAAAATGCTTTAAAAAGTAAAAAAATGCTTTAAAAAGTAAAAAAAATGCTTTAAAAAGTAAAAAAAAAAAACAGTTCTGACCATCGCATGGCACACCTGATTGTCACACAGCTGATTGTCGGAACTTTTTAAAAAACTTTTTAAAGCCTTTTTTAACTACTGGTTCGGGGGGGAAATGCTAAAAAAAGTTTTTTAAAAATGTTTGGGGTGCATGTGCGCACAAGTGAACCAGTAGCAGACTTCAGAGGATTTTACCCCTGCATATGACCATGGAAGGATCTTTGGACATCACTGGCACTCTCGGCTAAAAAAACGAGATGAGCATCGCCTACTAGAGTCAGAATAAACTGAATAGGGGAAAACTTTACCTTTACCTTGTAATGTTCTTTTTTAATTTCCCACACTAGGAAATACAGCAGAAAGCAGTAGCAGAAAAGGACGTCTGTGTGGTTGCTAAGAAATCAAAGGTCAAGCCCTTATCCATGGTCAGCAAGATAAAAGCTTGCAATAAAATGGATATCCAAAGGAGTCCTTCCCTCCTGTAAGACAGATAAATCCAGGATTTAAACTTATCTAAAGGTATCGTTGCAACTGGGTTCTATACAGGGAAGGAAGAAGGAAGAAGAAAAGCAACATTCTGAGGACAGTGGAAGGGGAAGCAGGCATTCATTGGTGATTCAAAGCCTATTTTAGACCTTTAAGTGTTCCTAAATAAAGAATAACTGCAGATGTATTGATTTTCTTTCTACCGTTGAAATGAATTGTCCAATGCTATCAGTGGGAGGGTGTGTGAATATTTTTGTGGCTCCCAGTATAAATGCATGGGATGCACCCCTCTTTTAATGCTTTCAGAAAATTAATCACGAAAGATGGTGCTTAAATCATATGAACAAATGAAAGACGGATGGGCAGATAGAGAGATAGCAGAACCCACAACCACATTCACTTCCCCTTCCCATATTGCCCTTGGTAAACCATAGAGGGGGAAAAAATCTTCAATCACTGATTTTCCATCTTCCATGCCCCTCCAAAACAATTTTGCCCCTGAGCAATATGCTCTGAAAAAGGTCTCTTACATATAAGTTCATTAAAATATAAAGACCATGCTAAAATAAGAACTCTATGATTGTGTTCTGAAAGCAAATTGAAATTTCCTTTTTTTCTTTGAACTCTGGATGTAACAGTTAGTGAAATATTCCAGTTAAAGCTTTGACTGTTTATTGGCATGAGAAGCAATGATTACATTGGCTACTAACTAATATAGAATACATTGTTAGGCAGTGTTATTGGCAATATAAATATAAGCACCGCCGTACAAATCTGTGCCATCCAAAAATGATTTTTTTCCACAAACATAAATTTCCAATGGTATTCCACAGACTAGTAAATGATAAATATATACATTGGTTGAAGTGTCAGCTTGAACCAGAGATAGTATTTATCCAGTTTGGACTGGTTTGCCTGAACCAGTAGCAGAAATCGTGGGGCAGCCCACCAACCCGCCCTGGCTCTATGCTGTCCTATTTAGGCACATTTTTTGCGGCGGGATGAATGTGTGGAAGGCACGTGCATGAGCTAAGGGCATGCACGGAAGGCTGGGCGCATGTGTGGAAGGGGCACATGCACCTGTGAAGCAGGTGCTCATGCAAAGTGAGTGCGCTTGTGCGAGACAAACCAGTGATAACAAAATGTGAAACCGACTGCTGGTTTGAACCTACAATATAGGCTGAAGTCCAGCTGTGTGGTAATGTTCTACCATTTTTGCACCAATGAAATTTCACCAGGGAAAGAAATTTCTCAGGGCCAGGGCTCATCATTAGCAGTGGCAATAAAAAGTTATTTTAGTTTTGCCTAGAATTTTGTGTTATTATTTTGCAATGTCTACAATGTATAAACTTAGTGTCATTCAAAGACAAGACAGAAAGATAGGTGGATTGCTCTTTGAGCTTCATAGTTTGCTTGCAGACACATCATTACACAACTACACAACATCAGTGCTTGTGATTATGGTGTTTGCTCCCTTTTTATGTACAGCAGCTTGCTTTGCCTTAGCTTTATCAGAGATAAACCATATTTACACACCATTCAAAACAGACAATAAAAAACTAAGAAGGAAACAAAAGACCAGAACACAACCGCTCCAGCAGACAACACCCAGATAAGAAGGGATTAACACCAGACAAAAAATCAAGCAGAAAACAATACCTTAATGAAGGAAATACCAAAGTGAAAACAACACCCCACCAAAACTGACAGGGCATCCTACTGTATATAAATAAGAAACAAAACCCACACTCACATTGATGATGTCATCTAGTTGGGTAATGAATTGTCTGCAAGCAAACAACTAAGCTCAGAGAACAGCAAGGCCCCTACCATATTTTCTTTTATAAGAGGGTTAGATGTCCTCATGAATAAATAGGGGAACATTAGAGAATGACAAATACCAATCATCGCAACTTAACAGATGGCGTAATTATCTTGGTTTGAACATATCTCTAAGACAAAAAAATTACAACAAACCATTTCGATCAATTGAAGCAATCCCAAAAGTTTATTATGTATGTTGTTATACATCATGGTTAATCCACCGTAGAGTAAAGCATTGCTTAACAATCAATTTTGATTTACTTAGGCTGATATTAAGAAGGGACATTCTGTTGCATAGGAATACTATTTTCAAATTCTTGATAGGCATCTTGATAGGCAGATTGCTTTGTACAAATTAATTTCAGGTAGTCCTCGACTTACAAATGTAATGAAGTCCCAAAGGTGCTTTTTCAAAAGGCAACTGGACTTCCATTGTTTTTCCTTGAAGATACTTTGCTTCTCATCCAAGAAGCTTCTTCAGGTCTGACCAAATGATGGGAATGGGAGAACTTATACTCTTTGCATTCCCATCATTCAGTCAGAACTGAAGAAGTTTCTTGGATGAGGAGCGAAATGTCTTCAAGGAAAAACAATGGAAGTCCAGTGGGCTCTTGAAAAAACACCTTTCGGATCTCGGATAGACAAATGTAATGGGGCTTACCCATTAAAGTAATAAATTGTAATGGTTGTGAGTCTGTGACCAGACTTTTTTTACACCCTTTTTTTAAAGGTCATTAAGCAAATTTTAATTTTTTTGAGAACCATGATGGGATGTGCCTTTTTATAAGTTTTCATTCTGGTTCTTTCCCACGTGATGTAGGAAGTAAAATGTACTAAATTCTTTGGGCTCCATGGCCTGGTTTGTAAGGGTTTTGTGTACTTGTATAAAGAAGATGGCAGCAGTAAGTTCCAGTAAAAATAATGTGCATAATTTATGTAATAAATAGACCTTGCTCCATTTACACCATGCTGTCTTGCTTAGGAGGTAATTGGTTGTGGTAAAATACTGTACCATAACTACAGTAATATACTAAACTAATAACAATGTGTTGATATACATAAATAATGATCTACCTTGAACCTTAAGAAAGAAGAAAACTTGATCTGTAAATCCGGACAACTGGATCACATGCAAACCACTTTTATTGCTTGGACTTTGAGAATCAAGAGAAATAGGTCTTAGACTGGGAAGACTTGCTCTATTCTGGCTTTATTGATTTTACATAGCATTTCCTACAAATTTTTGTATTTTTAGTATACTTTTATTCTAGAAAACTTCTCAGAAAGACAAAGAAATAAGATTACCAGGAAGGCTAATTCTTCACTGAATGCTGAGTACTAGCTAGCCTGATCTTCCTACACTTGCATAGATATGCAGCAATATAGACATTATTCTGTGCTTACAGCTACAGAGGGTGCAGATTGAATATATTCCATAATTGTGAAAGTGCAACAAAGCACAGCGTAGCTGAGAAATTACAAACTGTTTTCCTGTGGCTGCCTCAAGCAATGAAAACATTGCTGTAACACAATTTCCTGTCCTCCTTTGGTATATCACTTTATTCTTCTCCCTGCTTAAAATTTCATCCTTAACTTATGCTTCAATCTCTTTCATCACCTTCACTACCAAATTAACTGAAGTTTAAGTTCAGGGCAGAGGTGATTTGCCAATTTTTTTTTTTACTACCAGTTTGCGCGCACTCCCACACACGCTTCTGCGCATGCGCAGAAGTGTCCAGGCAGATGGGCAGAGCCTCTTGCCGCCGCTACTACTGGTTCAGCTAATCCATGCTGAACCGGGAGCAACCCACCTCTGGTTCAGGGACAAGAGAAAATGTGATGCTTAAGCATTTAAAATCAATTTGGAATCTTGTTCTAGATTTCACTAGAAATAAGTCTCTACTGTGTGGTTTATGTAGTGCAGCTTGCTACCTCTTTTCTTGGCTGACGGCAGTGATGCTTGAATTAATACCTAATATCATAACCTAGTCACCATTTCTTTGGAGTATTGAAATTTATTATACATGGGAATGCTCTTCAATCAATTGTAGAATGCAGCAGGTTTTGGTGAGAATTCCAAAATGCAAAAAAAAAATATTTTTATATAATTTCTTTTTTAGACAGACATAGACAAACAAGACATAAAACATAAAACCATCTTCCATTACATACAGTGTGCCGATTGGTTACAAGGTTTTTTTCATCCTTTCAATAGTCATCACTTGCAATTTATATGAAATCACATATTACCAAATCAAATATGTATGTATGTATGTATGTGTATGTATGTGTGTGTGTATATATATGTGTGTGTGTGTGTGTGTGTTATATTTGTGCTGATAAATAAATAAAGGGAGACTAGTATAGATCTATTTCAAGCTATTTAGCTCTCTAGCCATACCCTTACTGGGATTCGAACCTGTGGTGTATTGCATCTTAGGCAGACGTCTTAGCCATTAAGCCACAGGCCCTCCTCCTTATCAGTAGAAGCCAGGGAGGAAGGTATATATTTAGTGTCACAGCCCCAATTATGGGAGGAAGCTAACTGCTTCCATTATCTGTCAATCAGCTCGTCACAAGAGTCCATCACGACAGAAACCCAATATTTTTACTGTTGCCTTTGTTATATTTGTGTTATATTTGTGCTGATAAATAAATAAAGGGAGACTAGTATAGATCTATTTCAAGCTATTTAGCTCTCATCAGCTAGCCATACCCTTACTGGGATTCGAACCTGTGCTGTATTGCATCTTAGGCAGATGTGTTAACCACTAAGCCACAGAGTTCGACGTGTGTGTGTGTGTGTGTGTGTGTGTGTGTGTGTGTGTGTGTGTATGTATATATATCTCCAATTCTACGCGGGAGAAAACCCGAACAACTAGAGACCTACATACTAACACCCGCGAAAACCTCAGAAAACATATATATATATATATATATATATATATATATATATATATATATATATATATATATATATATATATATATACACATACACACACACACATACATACATACATACACACACACACACACACATACATACACACACATATACATACATATACACACATACATATTTGATTTGGTATGTATATCATTATACCTTATTTGTTTGACTATCACTATTTATTCCTTCATTTTCAATGAGATATACTAAATATTGGGATCATTTATATTATAACAATTCATTACATCATCTTCAATCTATCCAATAATAATATATCTTTATATTATATTCAATATCATTCTATTATTCTTGTATTGATAACATTCTGTAGTATCTTTCATTTCCATGTTTTTTATCTAACCATTGATAAAATAAATCCCATGTCTTATAAAATTGTTTATCTTCTTGTTCTCTAATTTCAAATGTCAATTTACTCATTTCTGCACATTCCATTATTTTGTGAAAAAATTCCTCCTGAGTTGGTATTTTCTCATTTTTCCAATTTTTAGCAAATACAATTCTAGCTGCCATTAACATATTTAAAATCAAATATTTCAATTCTCTATTGTATGTTTCCAATATAATTCCCAATAAAAAGATTTCTGGTTTAAAGTCTATATGTTTTTGTATCACTTTTTCCAACCAGGTGTGGATTTTAGTCCAATATCTTTTACCTGCTATGCAAGTCCACCACATATGGTAAAATGAACCCAGAATCTGATGACATTTCCAACACTTTTCTGATTTATTCTTGAACATTCTTGCTATTCTCATCGGGGATAGGTGCCACCTGTAAAACGTCTTACACAAATTTTCTTTATATGCTGTTGACATTGTCATTTTATAATTTTGAGACCACAATTTCTGCCAATTCTCTAAGTCAATCCCATGTCCAAAGTTTTTCCCCCAAGCAATCATAGATTCTTTAACATGTTTTTCTTCTAGCTTGACTTCTAATAAATATCAAAATGCCAAAATTTTAAAAAGCTGTAGGAGGCAACTTTGGATAAGTTAAAACATCCCTCTCAGACTAAGGTTGGGTGTATTTTCTTCTTTGGTATTTTTGTGGCTATGTTACTCTATGTTATTGCTTCATTTTATTATACTGTTGTTGCATTTCCACCCTTTTATTATAAGATGAAATAGAGACTTGCTGGATTGCAGATGTTATAAACCCCAAAGAGGAAGGGAGGGGGGAGAGATTGGCTATTCAAGGCCAAGTCGTAATGGCATGTTTGCTGAAGTTACAACTAAGTTTTCATTACAACCAAAACTGTAGGGAAAAACATGACTGGTGTTAAATCACTCTTTTCCCTTAGAGCCAAGAACAATTATTTTATTTATAAGTCTGTCCATATGTTATGAATTTTTCTGACTGTTGGTTGGTATTCATGAATATGCTCTGGTAATCTTCTGTCTGTCTCTCTGTCTGTCCTACATAGCGGTTATCATCTACAACATATAGTATTGTATGGCCCATACAATACCACTAATCATCAATTATAGAATACTGTCCAATCCTTATGGACTACTGGAAGTTCTGATGATTCACAAAACATTTGCACAAAACATTAAGAGCTAAACAAGAGAGAAAAATCTATGCAGCCAATGTATTGTTGCTTATACAGTGCAGCTGTTACTTGCCTGTATAGATTGAAAGATTAGTGAGGTTCAAAAATGACTTCACTAGATAGTTCATCCTTCCTAAAGATTTCTGCTCTTGTTGATGATGATGCTAGTCTGATTAATTATGCATGCTATTTGAACCTGGGTTTTTAATAAAAGGAGACACATGTCATAAAAATAAGATAAGAGATAGATTTTCCTAAAGTAGCTCCTAGTCATAGTGCAGAATCTAGAATGCATGAAACCCGCTGAAGTTGCTGTTGTAAATAAGGAACCTTAATACTGAGTTTATGGTTTACTGTAAAACTGTAGAACATAAATACTGTCTTGAAATCAAAGGCAGGGTTGAGAGTTATGGTGTTATTGGAATTCTATAAATTAACATCTTCTACTTACATAGAAGTAAGCACTTTGTAGATTAATTTTATACTGTTTATGTACAGTGGCTTAGTCTGTATTTAAAAAAAAAAAACCAAACCAGACTGACAAAGTGTGCCATTGTCAGAATAACAACCCAACCTCCCACAAGCAGAGCTGTGTAAGAATATTATTCAGATGACACAACATCATCCAACAAAATGGATATTTATGCAATTTTATCCAAAAGTGCCTGGCCACTCAACCCACAGCAATTCAACCAACAAGAGCTATAAAAAAGATAACACTACTAAACATCAAAAACAACCAACAGATTATTAAATCACACACCAGAAATCAACATAGCACACAAAACAACTAAAGCCCTCCAAAATATCTTAAATAAACCAAACAACCGAGTGGGCCAAGTAGAAAAAATGAGCCATCTCCAACATATAATGGAAGGACTTAAACTGTCATTATGTAGGACAGATAGGCAGAGACTAGCAGAGTGTATTTATGAACACCAACTGGCAGTCCGAAGACATGGTGAAAACTCCTGAGTTGACAACACATGGTTTGATTCAACCATAATTTCAGCTGAGAAACTGAGCATCCTAGATCAAACTAAATCCAAAAATGCTTGAGGATTTCTGGAAGCTTGACATTCAGACCAATTAACCATTAATGGACTATAGCCGTGGCACGCAAGGCTCTCTCTGTGGACATGTGAGCTTTAACCCTAGTTCAGCTCCACCATGCATGCATGCACGCCTCCCGTCTCCTGGCAGCCAGCTGGTCATCGAATCTCTGCCACAAATGCATGGGGGCAGGGTGGGGGCACACACACATATGCATTGGGAAGGGGGCATGTGTGGGGGTGAGGCTCATGCATGTATGGGGCCGAGGTGTGTGCATGGGTGTGCACATGCATGGGGGCAGAGAGCATGTGTGAGGGCTGCACGTGCAATGCATTTTGGGGGGGTCAGGCACTCACGCTTTGGGCACTCAGTCTGGAAAAGGTTAAACATCACTGAACTATAGAAATAACCACCATTCCAAAAAGAGAGAAAGGAGAACGAAAAGAAGCCAATCAAGGATCTAACAAAGAGAAAAGCATATTCTTATCCTTATTCGTAGGGCAAGTATAAACAAAGAGCAAACACTAGCATTGATGATGTTGCCTAACTGGATAAAACATCTGCAAGAAAACAACTAACCTCAGAGATTCCATTCAATGCAAAATCTAAGATAAATCCAGTCTGTCAATTATACATGATCTAACTATACTAAAATTACAATCCATAGACTGCGTGGCCTGTAGTCTGTTTAATACTGAAAGGGTATTAAGCAGGGCAACAGGTTTGCCACATTTGTTGTATGAAATACTATGGTGGTTTAGACATGTTTCCCATGAATCCCCAGTGCTGCTGCGTAGAATGTAGCCACCTGAGCTCTAATTATGGACTGTTTGTCCTTAAGCAGCCACTGGAGATAAGCAGTGTCAGGATTACTTCAGAGAGTACAAAGGACTCCACAATTTTACCCTGAATATATAGTCTTCTATTGAAATAGTTCTTTGTTTTATAAGAACTATATAAATAGTTCTCCTATATGCATGATGGCGAACCTATGGCACGCCTGCCAGAGGTGGCATGCAGAACCCTCTCTGTGGGCATGCATGCTGTTGCCAGCTGTTCTTCCAGAGCAGCAGAAACATGCACGTGCTGTCCATCTTGTCTTTGGGTTTCCAGGGCGTGCATGTGCACCAGCCAGCTGTGCGTGCACCAGAGCGCCAGAAACCCAAAGACCAGGTGGCTGGCATGCACATGCCAGCTGGTCTTCGGGTTTCCGACGCACCAGTGAGCGTGTGTGCATGTGCGTGCATGCACACGTTCTGGTTTGGGCACTTGGTGCCGAAAGGTTCACCATCACTGTTCTATATCATAGTAGACTAATGTTTAGAATCAGTAAAAGTTTTGAAGTAATGAAAAAAATCAAAATATATCTGAAATTCAATTTCATTTGAAAAAAATCTAAGTATACATTGTTATGGAGTATTAATTTTGAGGCAGATGAATAAACTCTTGTATCAAACAATAACCCTTTATTGGGAAACACGTTTGTCCTTTGAATTTTGCCCTCATTTTTTAAATTTAACTTATTCATGTTTTCAATACCACATTTAATTGATGTCTGTAGTGTTGTTATAGCTCTTTACTGACCAGGAGCTTCTGTTTCAGTCTGGGAGTTTATTAACCAGGCTTTCCCCTAATTAGTTCCTTAGGGGAAATCAGTACTATTTCATAGATTTGTCTGAAAACAGAAAATAGCTTCTGTCTGTATTGGAAAACCCCTCACTCTTTCTGACTGGTATCAAATGCGGTCATCAGTTATGTTGAATGAAATTGTAAAGGGGGTGTTAACAATATATAGAGACAAAAGTACTTTTCCAGACACTCAAATAGGCTGTGCACCATGATTTAAAGCATATGCTTCTTTCAACGTCAACATCAACATTATATAGTATGTGTTACAGAGTGCACAGAATTTAGAAGAGTAAGGTGGATAATCAAGGCTTGGTAAGTAATTAGTAGCTAGTTTCAGACAGTATAGTTGCTTAGCAATGTATGACTAGATGTTACATCAAAACCTTGACCACTGCAGCAACTGCAGCTACCAAGCATTATAAACGGCGCCAAGAGATATTCAAGCAAGGAATTTGAGGAACAATAAAATCTGGTGCTGACAAAGTGAGTCATTGTCATTTTCTTCATCAAAATAGGAAAATGCATACAGATTGATCCTTAAGTATATTCAAAGAATAAAGGGCTTTGTCAAAAAAAGTAAGTAAGGTATTATTTGAAAACCTAGTTTTTCACCACGTTGGAAGTGGGGGAAGACAATGCTGGGCTAGAGACACCTGTGGTCAAATTCAACAGATTGATTTTTTATGTAGTCCAGTGACTTCTACAGAGCATGAAAAGAAAGGTCAACTCTTTCTCTCTCCTTTTTAGCATGCATTACTAAACTCATTTAGTGAGTCTATAAGGAATATAGGCTTCTCTGGAATAATTAACTTGGCCATGAAATTGGGAGTGTGGAGTATATTGAACCACTAACCTCTCTTCTCCTAAAATGGTGCCTTTGAGCCTGGGAAATCTGGTAACTCATTCTTCAAATCCATATCAAATGAACCAATGATCATCAAATTTGTCATCTCACCTCAAGCCAACAGCATCATTTATTTAATACAAACAGTGGAGTAAGCTAATGAACAGAGGCAGAAATAGGAACAGCTGTCTTTAAAGGATTTTTTTCAGAGCAAATTTTCTTCTTTCTTCGTAATTAGTTTTCTCCTCTCTGGCAATTCAATGTTAGATTTCACTGAGCAATATTATTTGATAAGCAAGAGCACAAAGCTTTAAAAACTCACAATTTTTCAGCAGAATAAGTCGGGGGTGGGGGAGATCATAAAAAAATAAATTAAATGGAATGTATGAAATATGTACTGCAGGGGCAATAGAGTCATTTCAAAATGAGATGGGCAGCAAATAATAATATACATACATTCATACATACACATACATACAGATAGAGATAGATGATAGATAGATAGATAGATAGATAGATAGATAGATAGATAGATAGATAGATAGATAGATAGATGATAGATAGATAGATAGATAGATAGATAGATAGATAGATAGATAGATAGATAGATAGATACAGAAACAGAGTCTGTGTTTTCTTTTAAAACATCAAGACTGATATAATAATTTCATTGTAGCAATTTATTGGGCCGAGTTCACTTAAATGAGTAAATAAATAAATAAGAAAACCTTCCTACTTTAGAGAGAAACTGTCAAGCACTGGAAAATCAGAAAGTCCAGGCAGTTCAAATGAATATAAGGGTTTAATGCAAGCTTATGTTTTCTACAAAAATCTGAACTATTAACAATCAAAGTAAATTGGTGGTAGATAAGAATGGTGATAGCACTGAGACTTATATACCACTTCACAGTGCTTTACAGCCCTCTCTAACCAATAAGCCGTTATGGCTTTTACAATGAAATCTACTGAATCAATAAGATTCAAGAAGAGGTGGATTTAGATCTCTTATGGTTACAAAGGGATTTGAGACTAATGGCACATTTGACCCCTCCCTCTGGCTCAGCCTGGTCATCTCCTACATCTGCTTTTCTATTCTGAGCATTTTTATTCTGGGTCTCGGGATTCCTAATCCAAACTCTGTATGACCTACAGTTTTATGAAACAAATTCTCAATAATCCCATTTCATTTCCAAAATTGATCAATTCACCATGCCAATAGAAAGTGTCTTGGAACCCTCTCTTAATCAGGGGGGAGCCCTCAGTTAGTAAAATTGATTCCTGATTTAGAAAAATACTGCCTCTTTGAAGCTGCTCTTTGCATTTCAAAGAAAGTTTTTATTTCAAATAAACAGGAAGTTTCATTGAAATACAAACAGAATATTCGAGGGAGTAGAATTTTTTACAGGACCAGGGTGAGAAATAATTAAACTTGTTTTTCTCATAGATCTTTTCAGTGATATTCAAGAATTCATGGATCTGCTATTTAAGTCACAAAAGCCATGTACACTTTGTGCTTGCATTTTTATTAGGTGGCATATTTGCAAAAATGAAACAAGACTTGCTAAAATCATATTTAGCAATGTATGTAAGATTAGCTCAAACTGGCTGTTTACCTCAAAGCCAGAATGCTGTGAACCAAAGTATAAAAATAAATTTGGCCAACAATAAGTAGCTTTATTGCTAGAGCTCAGAGCAAGGTAACCACCCATTTTTCCCACCTTAGGATAAGCTCATCTGTGCATCAGGTTCTCATTCTCTGTTGCATTCATTAGGCTGAAGTACACTTTTAGCTGAAGTAAAGGATGTCAATCTATAAGCAACATTAAAAATGCAATTAATGTTACAAGAAATAATTACTTTTTAAAACAGATTTTGTTTCTAGTCAAATTGACAATAATAAAAAACATGGAAGTATTAGCATTGCCTTTGTTGATTACCTTTGTAGAGGAACACAGTGGCTCAGTGGCTTGTCAAGCAGAAAGGTTGGCAGTTTGGCAGTTCGAATCCCTAGCACTGCATAACGGAGTGAGCTCCCGTTACTTGTCCCAGATTCTGCCAACCTAGCAGTTTGAAAGCATGTAAAAATGCAAGTAGAAAAATAGGAACCACCTTTAGTGGGAAGGTAACAGCATTCCGTGTGCCTTTAGTCATGCTGGCCACATGACCACGGAGACCTCTTCAGACTGTGCTGGCTCTTCAGCTTTGAAATGGAGATTAGCATCGCCCCCTAGAGTCGGGAATGACTAGCACATACTGTATGTGCAAGGGGGACCTTTACCTTGTAGATCTGATGAATGTTCCATTGAACAGAAGACTGGGCCCAGTTGTTTAGTGGCTGAAGAAAAGGGAAGATGACGAGCCACCCTTCATCTGCTCTTGTACAAAACTATTCATCTCTAATGCTGCAGATTCCCATATTCTTAGATTGGAAAAGCATTTATATTATGTTGTGTTATATGTATATTGGCGTATTATCATACCATATCATATGCCATATCATATCATATTCCACCCATCTTGCTGTCCAAAGTGACTCTAAGGGCTTGCAGAATAATAAAAAATAGCAATATAAAACAATTATAAATATAAGAAGAATTAAGATTGCAGAGAAACCACAGATTCGAGTCAAGTTGAGGTGGAGACAATTGGAGTAGAGTTGTTGAATCATATCTTGACTGTTTGAGGGAATTATTCCTATCAGGCTTCAATGTCCTGGATCTTTTTCAGGACATTGAAGCCTGTTCAATGTCTGTTAAGTGTTACTGAGTTCTGTTCTTTTCTCTTTGCTGAATACCAACTTGGTTCTTACAAACAAATTGTAATAAATAAACTACCGCTTACATTTATGGCTCTTCTTGACAAAATTATCCCACCCCATCTAGATGCTTCAATGTCATTGAAATTTCAGCTGATTCAGAATGCAGCAGCCTATATGCTTCCTGGCCAGTCATCATGGAAATGATGTACTGGGTATTAATGTGTTTCCAAGTGCAATTCAAGCATAGGGCTTCCTTTCTAAGAGATTTTCTACCTATCAGATCCAGACAGCTGGAATACATTTATTAAAGGTCCACCTTATAATGAGGTGTAGTGAGGCAGAGCCTCAGTGACAGGTATTCTTGGTTGGAACTCTTAACCACAGGCATTGATGGCCCTGGGTCATTTTGGTTTCCTTGCATTGCCACAAATATTATGAAGTGGATGGAGATCTTAAAGTATGCACACTTCTCATTTTGTTCTAAGAGCCAATTCGGTGTAGTGCAGGCGTGTCAAACTCAAGGACCATAGGCCAGATACGCAGCCCCTGGGGTGCTTAGGTTTGGCCCATGGGGCCATCCTGGAATCAGTGAATTCCCGCAGTGCCTCTGCCCGTGAAAACGAAGCATGAGAGGGCTGCGTCCAGCCCTCCCCAGCTCTGTTTTCTCTGGCAAATGGTTGCAGGAGGTCATCACAGCTGTAACGGAACTTGGAAGCCTGTTTTTGCTGGAAGAGCACTTGGGTCACCACAGGTGCTCTTGACACAAGTGACATTGAGCTGGCCATGTTCACCCTGGCCACACCCACCCCAGCCCCCAAGGTCAAACACAACCCTGATGCGGCCCTCAGTGAAATTGAGTTCGACACCCCTGGTGTACTGGTTAAGGCACTAGGCTAGAAACCAGGAGACTCTGGGTTCTAATCAGGGGTGGGATTCTACTGGTTTGGATTGGTTCAGGCAAACCAGTAGCTCCATCTATCAGCTGGGAGCAAACTGGTTTGCTCTGATTTTGAAGTGGGCCCACATGCCCACCCCTGCGCTATACTCACCTATATTTCCTTTTCCAAAGCCCAGCTGATCGACACAGCAGAGTGGATTTGCCCACCTCAACTGTTTTCCTTGCCAGCAATAATGCTGAAGGTGAGTTTTTGGTAAACTGTGCCCGTGCACCCAGCAAACTGGTAGTTAAACTGGTAGGATCCCACCCCTGATTCTAGTCCTGCCTTAGGCACAAAGTCAGATGGATAACCTTTCACTAGTCCTGCTCTCTTGGCCCTAGGAAGGAGCCAATGGGAGGAAGGGACTGGTGCTGACTGCATAGTGTACCTGCAACTCCCATCTAGGCAAACCTCCTCCTCCTCTTCCTCATTTTCACATTTTTTTAAAATTCAACTTGATCTCAGAGCAATGACTTGCAATTCATGTTAACCAGCTCAGGAAAGTATTACATTTTTTTGATGCTGGTGGCAAAGTGTACAGTGGTGGGCCAGCATTAAACTGCTTTAAAAAATAAGGGAGGACAACAATGACAGCATAGAAGTGTCCTGAGTATGATTATGTCTACATCCATTTACATTATAATAAATTAAATTTAGAAATTATAAATAATTGAAAATCTGCTGCCTGGTGTAGGTATGCCCCCTATCTTGATGTAGAGCCACTCTGCCACTACTCATTTAATTTTACTTTTTTAAAATATTGCAGATCAAAAGAAAAACAAAACTGCTCTCCTCTTTAATCTCACTGGCCAGGGATGCTCTTAGTCAGGAGTGTTTCTATGTTAATTTAAAGCTCTAGCATTCTTTTAAAAAACATTGTTAATAGTAATTGGAATCTCGACAAGTTCTTGTCAGTAAAGGCAAATGAAGGCATCTGTATAATCTTTAATTGCTTTTTTGGCCTAATTAAAAGTATGTGCATACAACTGGTAAGATCCTTCTTTCAGCATTAGCTAGGAGATGTTTCTATAATGCGGAACTACAATGCCGTTTTGACCTTTTAGGATTTCAGGGGAATTTCTGGAGAAAAACAGATTTATGACAGCTGTGTTGGCATATATAGCCTCCATTGGCTTTGTAATTAGGAAGGCAAATGTATATAAACCTTTGCTTAGACATTTGTTGTATGAATTGAAATTTCCAAGTGGGGAAAGAACACCTCCTCATGCCTCTAACCTCCACATGTGTTGTAACCATAATTTGCCCTTCATCTAATACTTGGCTATTTGAGAACATTCATTCATATTTTTCTCAGTGATCTCACTTGGCGTATTGAGAATGGAAAGAGGACAACAGAACTGTGTGCACTGATATGCACAAAAGAGAATGGAATGACACCAGATTCTTTTCTCATATAGTGTAGCATGATGTCATCAGGCAAATGGTGTAAATACATTATTTGCATCATTTTACATCATGATATACTCAATGTCATTTCGATATCATTTACCAGATACTTATATGTGCAGAGAAATGCCTGAATGGGGCCACTAATTGGCTGTTTCTTACCAGCATATCAAGACCATGATGTTATGGTTCAACCCTGGTAGCAGCACAATGTTCCACTACTAACAATACTGCATTTACCCAAAATGCCCATATAAAAGAGTTGGAGTCACAATGCATATTTCTCACCCTAACTCTTGATATATTATTGAGGTCAGAGGTGGAAGCTCCAGCTTGCATGAAACTATTGGTTCTGCTTCTCCTGCTCGGGCTACAATCAGGCACATATTGAAGAAAGTTGTACCCTAGGTAGCACTTTGAGGATTTCTAACTCACCATATTGGGCTGGAGAGTGAAGAATATGTGCGTAGCCAAAGATTTATGTGGAGGGGACATTTACAGCCATATGTCGGTCCAAACCTGTGGTTTTGTACATTCAAAGCAGTTATCTTTCATTGAGCTATTTTCTTCACAAAATGATTCCTCTGTTTCTTGGACAATAAATTTGTACTTAGTTAGCAATCATGATTTAGGCAACAAAAGTTGTGATTCCGTATGCATTGAATTTAAAGAAGGTGACAACTGGATTATAGTGATGTGCATGAATCACAAAGACACCTTCTCAAAGTTAACATGATTAGCTACAGTGGTGGGTTGCAGGCAGTAAGACCCGGTATGGGCATACCGGAGCCAGCCCAGAGCACCAGATACCGTTCCGGAGGGCCTACCTGCTCCTTACCGGTGTTTAAAGACTTCTGCGCTTCCGCGCAGGCGCATGGTGCATTCAGTGCCTGCGTGCCGCAGAGCAGCTGGAGCATCGCGGAGCATTGCGGAGCAATGCAGAGCATCGCAGAGATGCTGAGATGAGGACACCACCAAATCCCGTTGGAACGGGATTTGCAACCCACCACTGATTAGCTACTACTAATAACATCATATTTCATATGCCTGTTACTTAAAATAGAAAAGTTAATTAAAACATTAATAAAAAGCACAATAGTAACTATGTTATACTACGGGTAGGGAAGAAAACCTATAGAAGTATTGTGTTGGATCAACTATTTTTATAAAATTATTGCAAAATTTTGAGCTTTAAGACTTTTTCATTAGAGAACCTGGTTAACAAAAGAGAGATAGTTTACCCGGAATGATGGAAGGACTTCACATTCTGTTTTATCAAATTTAAAGTGTTAAGTTACCTATCAAGTTTAAAATAAGTATTAGGTGCCACCAATGTTTTCACAAAGGGTGTTAGAAAGAACAGTATGGATTTAAGATTTTAGGATTTTTTTTTAGGAATCTCAGGTCCAATCATTTAGGTGAAATTTAAAAATATACAATAATTTTGAAAAAATTTTGGGCTATTAGAGGTATCACATCTACAGTATTTTGCAAATTGTTCATATAGGTCCTAAGCATCATGTGTGGACATCAATCATTATGCAAGGTGGATAGGCTGAAGATATGCTTAATATATTTCTCTAATATATCTCTATTAACAAAAAGCAAAATATCCCGGTCCACTTGAATGTATCACTTTGCAATGTGAAGTGTCATCTTAAAGTTTGGGCTCAGAGAAGTATTTTGAAAAAGTAGCAGAAATATGAAGAACATAAAATAATAAAGGTTCATATTTTACTAGTTTTTTCCCCTTTTTATTTGCTTTGATGTCCTTTAACCTGGTTAGCAGTTCCATCACTTTCCTAAAATGATCCCATCCATGCAAGAATCATGGAGATGTGATGGTATCATAATACTATATAACCCGAAGAGTATGACAGCAAGATAAATGAAGCCCATTGAAGTGAAGGCAATGATGCCCATAAGTGACCATTTTTGCCTCTTTAAGACCAGTTCCAGATAAATCACTGAAAAGAAAGCAGCTTTCAGCAGTGATGAAAGCATCACTGCCACAATCTCAATACCAGAGAAAAGTGAATTCTTCCGCATCATCAAACATAGGTAAATAAATTATTCATATGAGTTAGTTTTGCATGAATAAATGATTCATTTCCTTTTTCAGCTTTATTATGGAAGAATATTAAATGAATGCTATTCCAGGTGAATGAATGTTTTTTTTTTAATGATGCACATCCAATTATAAGTCTTTATGAAGCATTGTACATAAAATGCCAAAGTATTTCATATCATATTTCTTCCACTGAAGGGAAAAAAAATCTCAGTAAACAATAAAACAGCTCACTTATGAACATTCATTATGGATGAACAATTAGAAATTTATGTTTAATATTTTTTCTTCCCCCTGCGGTGATACTGCTACAAACTTACAAGTGCTTTCATAAACAGCTTTATTCTAGTAGAACTGTCAATACGCTTCATAAGAAATTGTCATTATGAATTAATACATTTTCTTGGATCAGTGTTTCCTTGGTAAGGAATGGACAAGATATTATGGACATGTTACACATAATTTTAAAAGCTTCCTGGGCCAGCAAAATAAATCCAGAATGTCAAGTTTCAACTGATTATATTTTGAGACCAGAGAGAAAGTGATGTAAATAAATGTAGCACACACACCCACTCATCAAAGTATGATAGGATTAGAGAATCCTCCCTCCCTCCCTCACTGCCTCCCTCCCTCCCCTCCTCCTCCTCCTCCTCCACCACCACCACCACCTCCTCCTCCTCCTCTTCCTCCTCCTCCTTGTCCTCCTCCTCCTCCTCCTCCTCATTGGTGATCATGTTGGTGATCCTATTTTTATCAACAGCCACATGAAAAAGTGTTGTTGAATTTTGTCCAAACCAGTCCCTTAGGTTTTGAAGCATGATGTTCTTCTTCTGCCTGGACCTTGTTTGCCTTCAATTTTTCTTTGGGGGAAATTATATATATAAACTTAAACCATTATGTCTCTGAATATTAGCAGCTCTATTGGTATGTCAGATGAGAAACAAAACAATTCACCCTAAACCCAAATCGCATAAAAGTAAAGGTTTCCCCTGTCCAGTTGTGTCCGGCTCTAGGGGTGTTGCTCATCTTTGTTTCTTAGCTGAGGGAGCCAATGTTGTATGAAGACATTTCCATGATCATGTGGCCGAAGCATATGCAACACTTCCCAACAAAGTGGTACCTATTTATCTACTCATATTTGCATGCTTTCCAAAGTACCAAAAGGCAAGACAAGAACCAATGAATGGAAATAATCAAGGAGAGAAGCAACCTAGAACTAGAGAGAAATTTCCTAATGGTGAGAACTATTAACCAGTGGAATGCCTTGCCTTCAGTTGTGGGTACTCCATCACTGGTGGCTTTTAAGAAGAGACTGGACAGTCACTTGTCTGTTATGGTATAGGATCTCCTGCTTAAGCAGGGGTTTGGACTAGAAGACCTCCAAGATCCCTTCCAGCTCTATTATTCTATGTTCTATGCTAGGTGGGCAGGAGTGAGGGCAAGTAACAGGAGTTCACCCTGCCATGTGGAACTCCGATTTTGAATCCAGGCTGTCAACTTTCCAGATGACACGCTTAATGTCTTTAACCGCATAATTCAATTTATTTAATCTACACATGTATTAATCCTAAAAATAGAAGATTTCATTCATTAACTGATATACAAGGCATTTCTGTTAATGACAAAATAACGGTTTTGTCTTCCAAAGAATAGCACCAGATTTACCATCTAATAATCCTTATTTCAATGATTCTCAGATGGTATCTTATGATCAACTAATGGGCTTCCAAAGCCATATTCTTTTACTACAGGATTACCCTGAGAAAGCAGCCCTTTTATTTCCCTTGATTTCAGAATGCCTGCTGTGTTTGTACAAGCAAATGAACTGAAAGCTAAAACAGAATGGCACTGTGGAAATAAGGATGTATATGACCTGGGATTCAAGTCCCGGCAAACAGAAGGAGAGGAAGCAATTTATCAAGTAGGAATATGGCACATAGAGACAAAAATAAATCTAACAAACAAAATGGACTGCACTGTCCCATTCCAAGCTTTTGGTCACAATCAGGGTCAGAAACAGTTCATCTCTTTCTCTAATCCTATCAGACCCTTCCTGACCTCAGACAAAGCCCTCCTGCAAAGCCATCTAAACCAAAGAATAGGCGCCCACAATTCACAACACTGTTCAAAGGGCAGCCCTATTAAGGAAATTACAATGTAGAGAAACCTCAACATTCCATCCTCAATCAGCCTGGTGACCTCAATATTCCATCTTCTTTAACAATGAACTTCTGAAGGACCCATTTGGCTTAACAATAGAACTAACCCTTGCTTCCCTGACAAGGTCAGTTTCCCTAAACTGGGCAACACATAAGGTCCTTAGGATTTTCTGCCTCATAGCTCTCAATTTTTGTAAAAAAAAAAATCTTTGCTTTTCTATTGTCCGTGGTCAACAGGCTCCCAAGATCCGTAAGTAAAGTGCTAGCAATTTCTTCTTGGTGTTGTGCTCCTTACTTTGAGAGTTTGCTCAACAGGCAGTATGTTAATGTTTGTACTATAAAATAAAAATAAAAATAAGTTTTTATTGTATTTTTATTATATATGAAAGCTGGTTTGGTGTAATGGTTAAGATGCTGAATTAAAAGCTGGGAGGTCATAAGTTCTACTTCTCCCCTGGGCATAAAAGCTGAATAGGTGATTTGGGACCAATTGCTCTCTTACTGCCCACCTGGCTTGTGGAGAAAATAGGAGGCAGGGGCATTAGGTACACCACCTTGAGTTGTACTGAAAATGGAGAGAAATAAATAAGTCCTGTTTGGTGACCCTTATTGACTGTAAGCATCTGGATGTAAATTTGAGTGCACATATCCCTTTCAAGATTGAAGGAATTATTTTTGAGCACAATTTCCTACCAATCATCTACTTTATGCAGTTGGCCATTACTAATTCAGTTGCAGTTAGACTTTATAACACTTGGTTACTAGATGGTGTTAGATTACAACTTCTACAATCCCAGTTGACAAGACTGGAGATAGAGGGCTGAAGGAGAGAGCAAGAGAAAGAGAAAGAAAGAGAAAGAGAAAGAAAGAGAAAGAGAGATACAATGTAAAATCTTTCTTCAGTATTACTAATTTTAAAAAGAGATATTTACTACAGAATTTAGTAATTTTTACACATTGAATATTTGTCATCTTAAAGATAGAAGATAAATATAGACAATAACACCTGTTCAAAATACTAAAATTCTATATGTGTGCATATTTAGAAAAGAATTCAATAACAGAGTTGAAAGGCATCTTGGAGGTCTTCTAGTCAGGAAATCCTACACCACTTCAGACAAATGGTTATCCAACATCTTCTTAAAGACTTCCAGTGTTGGGGCTTTCACAACGTCTGAAGGCAAGCTGTTCCACTGATTAATTGTTCTAACTGTCAGGAAATTTCTCCTTAGTTCTAAATTGCTTCTCTCCTTTCCACTCATTGCTTTTTGTCCTACCCTCAGGTGCTTTGGAGAATAGTTTGACTTCCTCTTCTTTGTGGCAAGCCCTAGTCCTTCTTTTCATTAAACTAGACATACATTAAACTAGACATTAAACTAGACATAGACATATATTTAATTTGAAATGGCTGTCAATCTCAGGAAACTTCCCATGGGGGGGAAAAATAATGGGAAGTCTTTCAGAAGGCACCCTCCTAGTTTTCCAGAAACTAAAAAGAGAGAAGGGGGAAATTATTTGTTTTGCATTATAGCCGTGATGGTGCAATGATTAGAGTGCAGTACTGCAGGCTACTTCTGCTGCCTGCCGGCTGCCTGCAATTTGGCAGTTCAAATCTCACCAGGCTCAAGGTTGACTCAATCTTCTGTCCTTCCAAGGTGGTAAAATGAGGACTCAAATTGTTGGGGGCAAGAAGCCTACTCTGTAAACCGCTTAGGGCTGTGAAAAGCGCTGTGAAGCAGTACGTAAGTGCTATTGCTATAATGTTGTAAAGATAGTGTTGGTGCTCTTGATTGTGCTTCTTACCTGGATTACCTTGAAGGGCTAACATAAATTTTGTCAGTCTTGCTACTCAAGAATCTGTTTGATGTAGTGGTTAAGGCATCAGGCTAGAAACCAAAAGACCATAAGTTCTAGTCCCACATTAGGCACAAAGCCAGTTGGGTAACCTTGGGCCAGTCACTTTCTCCAGCTCTAGGAAGCAGGCAATGGGCAACCACTTCTGAAATTTTATCCAGTGAAACTACAGGATTTATAACAGTGGCTCAATGGCATAACAGCTATTTGAATATATATTTGCTTATTCGTATCAATATGCCCATGGTTGAATTGGTACAGCTCAATCTGAATTATTAAGGAAGAATCTGCATAACACAGGTGAAAAGTCCAGACATAGATTCTTTCAACAGAGACCTGTATAGTTTATTCTTTTATTTTTTGCCAGCTGGATCGACCACACATTCCTTTTCACATCACATTAGCTTTTCATTGATCTGTTGGGTTACTGAGTCAAATATGAGTCACTTTGTGGCAATTAACATTAATGTTCTTATTTATGGCTGTTATTCTCCAGCTCTGTCTCATTTGATTTTGATGAATTGGAACTTCTCAGGAAAAGATCAAATGAAGTTGCTTCAGCCAAATGTAAAAGATTCACTATGGGGCCCTTTGTGTTCTCTGAGCATTGTGGTTTTCTTGATTCACTGTTCACTAAGCTTCACTACGCCCTGGAGCTGTCTGACACACTCACTCACACACTGATTCTGTCTTACATTCTATTTTTACCAATCATGGTATCCTGGGCAAATGCATAGATACCTTTCAGCATATCACAAATGATTTTTTTTATGATTGAAAGCCTAGCTTGATTTCCCTTGACTTCCCACACAGCCCCTGTGTGATCACCACAGCTATCTTGACTGCATTTAAACCATGATGGCCTGAATTCTCAGATGTGAGAAAGATAAAAATAAAAAATGCTAACATGGCTTAAATCTAGGTTAAAAAACTAGTAGCATAGAAAGAAGAGGCAGACTATGTACTCTCTGTGTTCAGTTGCTTTTGATTGTTTTTCATGGGTTCTGTTTGAAGCGGCTGTTCTGATAAGGATTAAAAATACATCAATTTTGACAAATTGTAAAATCTATTTTCAAAGAAAATGTATCTTACCAGTAACTATGGTTCTTCAGGTGGACTATGCATTTGCAGATATTTGCACAATAGAACAGTAAGATATTTAAACCAATACAGAAAGGTGCAATCAGATTTCAGATTCCAAATCATGAGATTTCCAAATATATATGATTACATCTATTTGCTGCTTTCTGAAGTCAATCATCTACATTTTTGTTGGTTTGTTTGTTTTTGATCTGGGATTGAATGGTTACCATGTGAGTACAGGAAAAAGTGTACTATCTTCAAGGAAACCCTGATACATACAGTGAAGTAGTGGATATAAAGTCACCTTTCCCCTTTCGATCTTAATAGTTGCCCATCTTTGGGGAAAAGATTTTATCAGGAAGATTGTAGTCCCATTATGAACAGTCAAGGCTTCTTTCCACATTACCCTCAGTTCCCCAAGAGTGAGAGAGTGTCAAGAACCTATCTCATCTCTTCAAAATAGAAATAGACATCTCTAGAAAGGAAAGTGGGGAGGTTGTCTGAAAGCACAGATAATCACTTGAATTACAGCATTTACAAATTAGAAACTTGTTCTTCTTTATCAGGGTCTTTGTATGACCAAGTTTATCTTCTGGAAGCAGGATAGGTCATGTCTAGTATGTCTAGTTTAATGAAAAGAAGGACTAGGGTGACATATCAGTGTTCCAATGTCTAAGTGGTTGCCACAAAGAAGAGGGAGTCAAACTATTCTCCAAAGCCTCTGAGGGCAGGACAAGAAGCAATGGATGGAAACTAATCAAGGAGAGAAGCAACCTGGAACTAAGGAGAAATTTCCTGACTGTTAGAACAATTAATCAATGGAACAACTTGCCTCCAGGAGTTGTAAATGCTCCAACACTGGATGTTTTTGGATATCCGTTTGTCTGAAGTGATGTAGGGTTTCCTGCCTAAGCAGGAGGTTGGACTAGAAGACCTTCAAGGTCCCATCCAACTCTGTTATTCTAAATGTCAACATTGAAGTCATCACAATTTGACCAAAGGTGGCCTCCTCTTGTGAACACTAGTCAACACTTGACAAAAAGTAACCTTGATAAAGGCAATGACTGTGACCCAGCAGCACTCTATATTTGTTGCTGAGTTACCTTGAAGCCAATTCAGCTAATACCAAGATCTTACTGCTTTCATATTGCTGAAGAGACCTGATGAAGCAACTGTTTTAGTTACCATCTAAACAGAGTATCTGTTTGGAAAACTGCTAATTCCGTCATTGTTTCCCCTACAGGGGAAAAAACAGTTTGTGGGACAGACTAGGTATTTTAGTTCTATGAACATAAAGCACTAAAGCTGTACAAACATCTAATGTTTGAAGTGTTTTTTCCCATCCCTGAAGATGAGAAAAATAAAATAACAATAGGCTGAGTAACAAGCAGTTCATCCTGTTTGGGAAGGAAGGAAAAGAAACATCAGAAGGTTTTTTTAAGCATTATTCACATGAAAGATAATAAGGCAGTAGATCTTGTAATAATGTAATAGACTAAAAACATACAAATGCCATCTTTAATATCAACAATGTGCCATCCACTGTGCTTCCCATTATGGCTTAACAGCAGAAATACTTTATTAATCAGAGCTACAAGTACAATCAATAAGCTCTACATTGGAATGGGAGAAATTACTGAAGTAATTTACTGAAGATATTCGTCTCATAAGCCATCTCATCAAGTAAGAATATACTGACAAACATCCTATGTGTATATCATTGCTGAATGATACCAATGTGACCGAACAAAGAAAGAGTACCAATTCTACTTTGCTTGTGTAACAATGCAGAAAAAGTCAGACAGCCATCAAAATAATTAATACTTCTACCAATAATATCTGGGCCAAATGAACTATATCATCAAATGAAGGGAAGCTGGATTCAAATGCAGAACTTTTTTCAGCTCTAAAGGTTCCACTGATTTGGCCCTTTGAACGTAGACAGCTTATACCAGTGAAATCAACTTTTAAATCTGTATCGACTTTTCAAAGTACCATTTTGAAAAACTGCTTTAAAATAGACCCTAGAAAATGTACTGTGGGAAAGACCATGATTTTCAACATAAAAAGCATGTTTGATGGTACAAAAACCGCTTCACATTATGATTGCAAAAAATTGTGTATACTTACAAAATAAGGAATATTCCACAGGGCAATATTACACTCCATTACCTGTGCTACAGGCACTAAATCTTCATGTACTGGCCTTTCCACACTAGATTTTTTTCCTCACTTCTTTGCTAAATTATTTGTCCAAAAGTAAAACAGGTAGATGCTGCACCCAAAGATTAAAAAAATATTTATTCAAAGCACTCAATTTCCATCCAATTTACCCAAAGTGGTAAAAGAGGAAATTAAGAAGAAGACTCAATTTAACATAGACCTGCTATTCCTTGCATCATATTTCCATAAATATTATTTTAGCTTCATTATTGCTGACAGCTTTTGAGCTCTCTCTTCTACTTTATAGTCATATGAGTATGACTTATCCATCTTTTAATATAACACATTTACACTTTTCTTAAACTGTCAAGAATGAGGTCTCTGTCAACTTTTTCCCAAGCTATCTCTTTCCTCTGTGAGGGGAGAGGACTGTTTCTTCCCTTGAAAATAGAACACCTGAGAACATTGTGTTATTCTTAGAGTATTGCAGTGAACTCATTAGAATGGATGTACCTACAGTATATACATAAACATAATGAATATGTATATACCATAATATGATCAAACTATATTATGACATAAGTCACCAAAAGATAGAGTTGGCAATTGCTGTTAAGATATTTATGCAATCCCACTGATTCTTAAATAGCAGTAAAGAAGTCAAACTTTGTGTTATGCCTTTTGGAATGGACAAATGTGTGTAAGTGACAAGAAGTCATGATGTTAACCTCACACCAACAACCTCTGACTGTTAGCTTGACCACGTCCTCAAACTTTCATCTCAACTTTGAGCAATGAATCGGATTTTTAAATTAAAACCTTAAGTGAAAATGTTGAAGGATTTGTGTCAACTTGCTCCCTCTAAGTCATTGACTTGTTATGCCATCCAGCCCATATGTAGCTAAACAGAATATCATAGAGTATTATGTCAATGTTTTAATGAAATGAAGATGTAATAATTCCACAGATGATATAGATATAGATATAGATATAGATATAGATATAGATATAGATATAGATATAGATATAGATATAGATATAGATATAGATATAGATATAGATAGAGATAGAGATAGAGATAGAGATAGAGATAGAGATAGATAGAGATAGAGATAGAGATAGAGATAGAGATAGAGATAGATAGAGAAAGAGATAGAGATAGAGATAGAGATAGAGATAGAGATAGAGATAGAGATAGAGATAGAGATAGAGATAGAGATAGAGATAGAGATAGAGATAGAGATAGAGATAGATAGATATAGCTCCAGATACAGATACAGATATATAGATGTAGATATGTCTAGTAATACTGCATTGTTTCCTGTCCAGTTTTCTCTTAGTCTCAAGTTTCAGCCCTGGACTTTCATTCTGCTCTTCACAATTGCCTGGTGAAGCAATCCTGAAAAAGATTGCTAATCGCTCTATAAAAATAAAATAAAAAATATTTTCAGTTTGGCCCAGAAACTAAAGTAAGATTAGACTATTACTAATGTATTAACTACACTTTTTTTTTGCAAAGCTTCTCTTTTTTTCAGTGACCTTTGCAATAGGACAAATATTTTTAATAGCATACATTTGCGATACTTTTTTTCTGCCTGAGCAGAACATGCAATATATTGGATATAGTGGTGTGATTCAATTTTTTTTTTACTAATGGTTCTGTGGATGTGGCTTGGTGGGTGTGGCTTGGTGGGCATGGCAGGGGAAGGTTACAGCAAAATCTCCATTCCCTCCCAATCAGTTGGGACTCGGGAGAAAGAAAATAGATGGGGCCGGGGCCATTCAAAGGTGGGATCTACCCAAAATTTCCACTACTGGTCAGAATCTGCTAAATATCACTTCTGATTAGATATTAGTTTATCTGAGCAATAAGAAAAAGAATCTTAAGACTTCAACTTATTTCTTGCCAGATAACTAAAATTTAAATATATCATGAGGTAAATATATTAATGTTTTGTGGCAAAAAATTATTAATAGCACTGCACTCTGAAGATTGAATAATGAATAGAAAAGAAGTATGTTAATTCAGCTTAACCATTCATAAAACTCTCAAACAAATTACTTCAAAATGAAAAAAAAAACCAGGCACATTTTCTACATTATCCTAGTCCAATACAAAATGTACAGCATTGTATTAATTATTATTTCAACTCTTATTTCAAACCTGAGCTACAAACATTCTCCTTTACTGATACTGTATTAATTATTATTCTGTGGAAATGAAATTTAGGACATGGAAAAACAGGGGACTTGCTGTAAAAAGAAATAGAAAATCCCTCGACTTGCTGCACAGTGTTTATAACCTGTTTATAGAATGCTGCAAGGGAAGAATAGATAGGATTTAAATGGTAAAAAGAAAGGCATCACATCAAGAATAACTGGAGAATGAAGATCTCTGTTTTGCAAGCTCAGAACAACCTCTGTTCCATCAGCCTCAATGATAGGATTACATTCATTTAGTTTGCAGCTTGTAGACAACTTCCTACAGTGGGGAAAGGTCCATGGTAAAAAGACAAATGCAAAAATTTCACAGTCCAGTATGTGGCACTTCAGGAAGGGCTGGGAAAGACCTGTGTTTTAAATCATGAAGAGCTACTTGTCGCCTGCCAGCGGAACTGATGGCAGATTCAGACAGTGAGGGAAGGAACATAGGCCAGTCCTAGAGTCTGGGGAAGATTCTGATGAGTGCTCTACGTTGGAGGCAGAGATGGAGCCCTGGCTGTCCAACAGTTATTAGCCACCTTCAGAGTCAGATATCAGTGGGGCAGAAGAACAGCTGGAGCCTGTTGCTGATGTGCTCATGCACAGAGCTGCCAGGAGAAGGGAACAGCTAAGGAACAATGGACGACTCAGGAATAAAGGCACAGGTGGATGGTGAATGGCCCCTTCCATAGGGAATAAAGAGGAGCAAAGGGGGAGCGGAGTTTGCAGGAGACCATTCAGTTCATTAGGGTGAAGATCTGTTCAAGTAATTGCTGCTACAGCGTGGCATTTGGAAGATATCAGCCTTGCAACTCTCCAAGCCTGATAACAGTCTGTAGTTGTGAAATCTCATGAAAGACTGTTTGTCGGGACTTTGCTGGAGAGGAATTCCCTTTAACCTAAATAAAATAGGTTTTATTGGGATGAACAGTCTAATTCAGGCTCTTAGGAAGCCTAGGTCAGAACACCATTGTCCGATCCATTTGGATAGAAACAGTGTGACAGGCTTGGAGAAGGGGGCTCTGGGCATGAGGAGAAAGTGAAGGAAGAGACCTTCAGATTTCCTATCAAGTGCTTCAGCAACAGAAAGAGGGTAATGCAGTGCAGACCTAAATATGTCATCTAACATGGATGATAGAACTGTGGGTTGCATATAATTTTCAAATTGTTTTATTTGTATTAGGCACCACCCAACTCCAGATGTCTATGGACAACTCATAATGTAACAAACAATGAAAAAATAATATGAATAATGAGAAACAAATAAAAATAATAAAACAGTAAAGAACATATGGCGATCTGGCCAATACATGAAAATAAATTATTCTGCAAGAGATTCCATACATCCTAGCCTAAGGTCTGGAAGAATAGCAAGATTTTTATGTCATTTTAGGGTGGAACTGGAAGCCATCCAGATCTTAGGAAGAACCTAATTCCAGAAGACTTTTGCTTCTCACTGGGAACAGCTCACAGGTATGAGATGTTACTCAAACAGTCATTGTTAGCCATTTTCTCTCAATGTGTATTTCCCATTGTGTGCCTGTTTACTCACCTGTAATTTCTTCCTCTGCAATGAATGTAAACACAAATATTAAATGGTATGTCCTCCTTTAACCTTCCTTTGTCCTCCTGTTTGATAGTTCTTACCCTCTTTTGCCTGTTCGTGTGTTTCTGTTAATCTTACATATAAGGCTTTATAAGTTATACATAACATCTTGAATCAACCAGTGCAGCTCATACAGCAAAGTTATCATTTGTGAATATCAAGGCATAAACATTGCTGCCCACTGTTGAATTCTGGACAAGATGAAGCTTCTGAGTGGTCTTCATGAAGCCCATCTACAGCACATTGCAGATGTCAAAGTGTGAACTAACTACTGTAGGGTGTGATTAACAGTCTGAAGATTCTTCTGATCTGGAAGAGGCACACTTGATGAAATTATGAAAAGCTTCTTTGGCTATAATGTAGCTGCCACCTGCCATGTCATTGAGCAGGAGCTGTGACCCCAAGAAGACCCTGAGATTCTGCATCATTCTTGAATGGGGAAGGGCAACCCCATCCAAGAATATAGCTCTAATTGATGGCTCTAATGCCCTCAGTCATTTGGTCTTGGTAGGGTTGAAGTAATGATGGTCTTTCCACATCCATCCCCATGCATCCTCCAAGGATGGGATATTCAACAGCCTTACTCAGCTGGGGTTAAAAGATAAAAATGGGTATCATCAGCATACTGTGATACTGAACTCCAAACCAGCAGATAATCTGTCCTAGCAGTATTAGTTATATGTTGAATAAGAGAGGAGAGAGAACAGAAACTGTGGAACTCCACAAATGAGGGACTTAGGGAACACAATCTTCCCTCCAAACAGCATCAACTGGAATCAGCAGCAAAGGAAGAAAGAGAAGCAGAAAGCGAGTCAATAAGTCAATCAGTCTTGGCTTGCTGTGAAAATAATGATCTGTTGATCTGAAGCTACTATTCACTCTGAGGCCATTAAGTCACTCTATCTTCTCATTGGAACTTTCTGTGTAATACTTACCAACAATTAAAAACAATGAAGGTTCTCCCGAGGCTTTGCCTAAAAGGAATTTGTCAGGGCCTGATTCTCAGCAGTTGTTTATTTCTTGAGTGTTGGGGTTTAAGAGCTTGATAAATAGGAGATGGCAATTACAAAACCCTGTGAATGTTTTCATTATTCTCATGGGAAATGTAGTAGTACTGCAGCATAAGAAGAATCCTGTTCTATCAAGCCATAGAATCTTTTAGTTCAGCATTCTATCTCCCAATCAGGTGCATCCCGGAAATAATACTTTCTCACAAGCAGGGGCACCCCGGAAATAATATGATTAAATCCTACATATCTGCTGACAAATGAATTGTATTCAATACAATGGAACTTATTCTGAGGTAATATTATATAGGATTATATTCTAAAATCCAACTTGAGTCCATTTCAGAATGATAGACATTTTTTTTTACAAACAGGAAGTCTTCAGAGTCAGCTACTCCCCGTGAAGTTAGTAAAATGAAGATCAGGGCTTTTAACAGTATCTGGAGTCAAGAGGTCAGCATATGCAGAGCATCTCTAGTGAATATGGATTAGCTTCAACATCATAAGGTAGAGGAAAAGAGCTGATTCAAACAACTTAAAAACCACATCATCTTTCCTTATCATTGATTATGTTTGATTGATTATGTGTCATCAAGTCAGAGTTTACCGTAAGTGATCATCTAGATCTATTCTTCCTCATCATTAGTATTGTAACGTGTGGGTTGTTGTTGTGAGGGAATTGACACGCAGGAGCCATGTGCAAGACAGATCTTTATTATAACACAGGTGACAAGCGATTCAAACGTTCCCTGCAACTGTCAGGGTATTTATACTAGCACTCAGACCAACTGTCAAAACGACCAACCAATCAGGTCGCAGCTGGTATTTGCATATTGAATATGCAACACTCCTTCCCCCCAGTTCTAAAGACCAAATGACCAGCCAATCACGTCGCAGCTGGTATTTGCATATTCAATCTCTCTCCTTCCCCCCAGTTCTGCTGTTTCAAGATGGTGGTGAGTCCTTTGTAGCTAAATTTTAGAACCAGGAAAAAAAAACAGGTCCTTTGGAATCTTTGCAGCAGGGAGGCTCTCGTTGTGTTGTAGGAAGGCTCTCGTTGGTTTTAGGGAGGCAAGCGGTGGCCTTTGCAGCGGAAGGAGGCTCATGGTGTAGAGGACAGTCTGGTGTATGTTGTGAGTGTGCTAGTGTTGGAGAGGCTTTAGACAGGCTGAGAGAGCGTAGCCGGTGGTGCTAGGTGGCAGCTTGGAGAACGAGGCTGTTGTTGAACGCAGCGGTTGGAACGAGGCGGTTGGAGTGCCGTAGGAACAGCTGGTGGCAGGCATGCCGTAGGAACAGCTGGTGGCAGGCAGGCAGGCAGGCACAGCTGGCGCAGTTTAGCCATCACGGTCCATAGCTCGTCCCTGAGTAGCGGCGGCGGCTCCAGTCGAGGTTAAGCGTAGGAAGCCCGTCCCTCGGACGGATGGAGGCCGCGCCTGGAGCTTACTGAGGTTGGCTACAACCGGAGGCTGCTGTTGATGTCGCTTGCTGGCCATAGCGGCGGCCCTGACAGGCCCTCAATGTAGGAAAGAAAAAAAAAAATTTTCCTGCGTTCACGTTGGCTGATGTTGTTAGGCTCTGCGGGAATCGCATATCAATCCCACCTTCGTCGCCAGTATTGTAACGTGTGGGTTGTTGTTGTGAGGGAATTGACACGCAGGAGCCATGTGCAAGACAGATCTTTATTATAACACAGGTGACAAGCGATTCAAACGTTCCCTGCAACTGTCAGGGTATTTATACTAGCACTCAGACCAACTGTCAAAACGACCAACCAATCAGGTCGCAGCTGGTATTTGCATATTGAATATGCAACAATTAGCATGGCATCATAAGATGTGGTGAGGACATAAGATATCTGAGAAAAGTAGAAACAATATGTGAAAGTTTTAAACAAAAAGTATCACTTATTGGACTCACAATGGAGATGAGACAAACCTCACTGGGATCTATAACTTGACCTTTCTTGTGTAGTCTTAGCTAAGCAGGGATCCTTTCAAATTTCACATGCTGAAAGAAAATTCAGAGAGAAGGAAGGATGACCTGCTGCATAAATATATCTTTGCAATTTTGTCCAGTATGCAGCTGAATAAATCCTCTCTTGAGAAGGAAAATATTATATTATTTGAAATGGAAACAAGATTTTTTTTAAAAAAAAAATCAAAACTGTGTAAGCATTCCTCTTGCATTGTATTTCATTGTTATTCTAATCTCTTGGGCTTCCCTTCTTTCATGATAGTTTTGCCTTTTTATTTTACCTTTCCTTCAGCTTTGACACATTTCATGCCCTTTGTCCTTCAAGATGTGGTACAAAAATATGATAGAAAAGAAACGGCAATTCCTGGATGCTTAGGCTAATGAGCTTCTTTGCTTCTATATCCCACAATGAATACTGCCAAGAAGAGACATAGAGTTCACGTTTAATGGATGGAACCTTTGTAGGTAATATTTTGCATAAAGTGCTCCATAAAGCAAAATATCATCAGAAAGGAAAAGAAGAATAAACCAAAATCTGCCTCAATACTGTCCTTCTTAAGTGAAAGAAAGTTGCTTAAATAATACCAAGTATCCAGCATTAATATTACTGGTGCTTGTAATGAAATATAATATTTGAAAACCTCATTGTAACAGTTGATGCAAATTCTCTTAAGCTAACATGGGTTGCTGATGTTTTTTGTGGTCCTAGTACAGGAGGGGTGTCAAACTCAAGGCTGGATCCAGCCCACAGGATGCTTAGACCTGGCCGTGGGGCCACCCTGGAAATAGCAAAGGACTGGTCCATGGTGCCCCTGCCAGTGAAAATGCAGTGTGCAGTTCTCTCAAGCTCTGTTTTTGCTGGCAGAGGGCTGCAGGAGGCCATCACAGCTGAAAATGGAGCTCGGGAGGTCCACGCTGACAGAGGGCTGCAGGATGTCGAGCTGGACATGCACACCCTGGACACCCACACTTTGACCATGTCCACTCATCCCCCTGTTTGAGGTCAAACAGAACCCTAATGTGGCCCTCAATGAAATCAAGTTTGACACCCCTATGCTTTAAAGCACCCCTGTGCTTTAAAGAGCCTGCCAATACCCAGCACTGCAGTTGATGAAGGATCCTTTATATTATTTGAAGCTGAAGAAGCTTCTTGGATGAGAAGTGAAACGTCTTCAAATAAAAAACAGAAAGTCCAGTTGCCTCTTGAAAAAGCACCTTTGGGATCCTTTCTATTATTATCTTTACATAAATTTTGTGAATTACTTTACATAAAGCATTATACATTTGGCACAACTCTCATGCCATGACTAGCAAGTATTGACAAAAACCACATGACCTTTTGTCCCTATACCTAAGGAATCCACTCATTCGCTAGGACTGCATCAGTAATGGTATCCACTTATCTTCACTACCGGTTTGGTAGTGGAAGTGCTTTAAGCCATGCACAGAACCTTCTGCACATGTGCAGAAGGTCTGTGATGACGTCTGGGTAGGTGGACGGAGTTTTGCGTCGCTGCCACTACTGGTTCACCTGAACCAGCAGAATATCACCTCTGGACTGCATGCAGAGAGAAAGCCCGTGTGTATAAATCACATCTGTGATATGAGGACTTCACCTCTCTGCAATCTGCATGAATCCTGGGTCTGTCACAGCAACACAGCTTCATGCCCCGATGACTGAAGTAAGGAAGCTTTAGCCTGCTAACAAAGGATAGTAGTCATTTCTGTTATAGACTTGACCTCATCCCTGATAACTCCTAGTGCTGCAATCTGCCTTTTGCACTAAATGGATGGCACTAAACACTAATGGGGAGGAAAGCCGTAATTGCATTAGCCTCTGCTGTTTATTGGCAGCAAGCAGAGTGTGGCTGGCTGGGGCAGCTGTGAAAATGTGTGGAGAAACATTGATAGCAGCCTCCCCTTGCCTTTGTTCTTTTCAAGAAAACAACCACATCCAAATGTCACCAACAGCTCTCAATTAAGTGTATGTCACACGCAGTAGAAGGCTGAGGATTACTAACCCTGCTGGCTGCTACTCACAGCACTCCAACTGTGCTTTATAGACTGAGGAATAAAATGGGCAAAAGGTTATTTGTATATCTCCTCTCCGAGCCTGATTTTAGATGAAAGCCTGAGTCATGGCTATTTCTGGTCATTAAGTATCAAGGCAGTTCTCAGAAACTGAGAATTGCTACACAAAGTACACTAACCAAATTCCACTATATACAGTATATAGTGACTTCTCTCCAATGAAAGAAAACTTTCTACCCATATCATTTCTAGTGATTTCTCTTTTCTTTCCTCCTTAATTTTCTGTCAAACGTCTGCCAACCTCCATTAAGAACTAGGCCCGTCTGGACACGAAGATGATTGCACACGCAGCCATGGGTGAAATTATGCTATCTTGCTGGATTCTGCAGAATTTCAATAAATCCCTGAAGATTAAAGCCAGGGAGGAGTTGCAGTGATGTTTTGCAACGATGAGGGAATGCCTTTCAGGTCTAGAGTTACAGTTGGGTGCCCATTATGTAGGAAATATGTTATATCCTCCAATACTAGGCCCCATAGGATAACTACAGAGCAGTGGTGGGTTTCAAAAATTGTTCAAACCTACTCTGTGGGTGTGGCCTCTTTTGTGGAAGTGGCTTGCTGCCCATGTGACTGGATGGGAGCGGCTTGCCGCCCATGTGACTGGATATGAAGATGCCGACAACACTTGTCAGAACCACCTTAAATTACCTCACACACAGCACGGGCATGCATAAGAATATGATGTAAACTTTTTTTTGAAGGCATCTTTGGTTTGCGTTAAAACAATGCAATGTTCTGATTGCACCACAAACGCAGTAATCATCCTTACCTTTCACAGAGGCACTGAGTTTTATAAATATGAGCATGATAGTGTAGAATAATCATATCCAAGGACCAGTGGTGGGTTTCAAAAATTTTTGGAACCTCTTCTGTAGGTGTGGCCTGCTTTCCGGGTCCACTGGTGGAACCTCTTCTAACCGGTTCGGTAGATTTGACGAACCGGTTCTACCAAATAGATGCGAACTGGTAGGAACCCACCTCTGCTACAGAGGCTCTCAAGGAAAGTAACCACAAAATAAAAATGAGGGGAAGTGTGAGAATCAATGGATGAAAGCAGGGGATATTTACACTCTGTATGGGAAAAAAATGCCACATGAAACTCATATTTAATAAAGCATCCTATAGTTTTACACAGCAGAATAGAGACACTTCTGTTCCTGGCACCCATCTCTTAGGTTTATCTAGTACAGATAGTTCTCAATTTACAAACATTTGCATCGAGTGACTGCTCGAAGTTACAATGCCATTGAAAAAAGTGATTTATGACCATTTTTCACACTCATGACAGGTTCAGCGTCCTCATGGTCATGTGATGCTTGACAACTGGTTCATATTCATGCCGGTTGCAGTGTCCTGGGGACATGTGATCACCTTTTGCTACTTCTGACAAGCAAAACCAATGGGGAAGCCAAATTCATTTTATAACCATATTACTAACTTAACAAATGCAATGATTCAGTGAACTGTGGCAAAAAAGATTGTAAAATAGGGCAAACTCACTTAACAATTGTTTCCTAGTTGTTAATTGGGAAATTTTGGGCTCAATTGTGGTTGTACGTCAAGGTCTACCTATATACTGTGAACATCATACGGTGGTAGCAAGAAAAATAAGTGAGACCATTTCATACATTAACTTTTATTTAAAAAATAAATGCTACCATTTTTTTTCCAGGATCTCATTACCTCCTTTCACCTACAACCTTCATGGTCTCCTGCTCCCTCTTTCCCTGTTCATTCTTTCTTCGCATATTTGAAATAGCAAACATATATTAAAAATGAGACTGTTTTTTTAAAACTTCTTTCTTACTGTTCTTATCCAGTTCTCTCCATACCTGCAAGATGCATCCCATTAAGTACCAAATGCTAAGTAATTTTCTCAATTAATTGAAAAGTGATGATCTCTGCAGAGAGGTATTTAATTTTGAATTGAATTTAAGTTAACCACTTTAAGATGGGTCTTAAAAGATTTGATGAACCAATTGTTTCCGGGCTCTTAAAGAATCCCAAATTGCCACTGTTGTACTAAGGGATGACAATAACATTACGTATGTCTCATATGCCTCCAGCTAAGTTGGGAAGGACTATCCAAGTTTTAAAAAATTAGTCCCTCCCAATTTGTGTTTGGCATATTATCCAACATATTTATTGGTAAAGACAGAGGAGATGAGAGAATAAAGAAATGTTGGATTCAAGACTCTGGATGAGATGTCCCCCAGGGTTCACAGAATAAAGATCAGTCAAATTATTTTGACCTCTGACCCCAAAAAATGATAGAGGAATCTCTTGCCTTGACCAGAAATTGGATAGTGATTATCATAATCATAACCATAAAAGAGTTGACAATTACAGCAACAACTTAACTACTAATTTTCTAACATTTTATGAGAGCCAAAATCAATAGTTTGAGATGGTTATTTTATTGCCTAATGATAGGGCTTGGAAGACAAAGCTCTTTTGAGCTTCTCTCCCTAGCATGAGAGCTATAGTTTAAGCTCTGCTCTTTGCAGCTGCAGAATAGAGCCAGTCAAAATCTTTGCCTTTCCTACACTTCACAGAAAATACTCTGTTCCCTTGACATAACAGGCATCCATCAGATTCTTTTAAATACAAAAGCAGCCGTGGCTGATTGTTTCATGAATCAGCCCTCTGTGTACAGCTGTCTAGTTGAGCTATAAGCACTGACACATCCACACATTCATGGATTTTTCAGCCTTTCTGCGATACTTAAAGGAAGAAAAAAGACTTGTGGAAGGCTTTTTAAAATGCTTTTACTTCCAGGTTTGCTCAGAATCCAAAGGCAGTTTCCACATACAGAAAGAAATAATAAATCCTTCATGTAGCACACCACACAAAATCCAAAGGGAGTCCAGCAAATCAGAATGACTGAAGTTCATACATTGCATTCCTGCAATTAGCCACCCTGTCTCATTTATTTTGTAAACATGGAGAAATGGTTTGCATTTGAAACTTTTCCTTTTGATGAATGAATGTATCTTGACAATCATCACGACTGTTGCTGCCCACTTGTTTAATCATCTGCTGCCTTCAAATTGTGATAATCTTACACCAGAGGGATATAATAGAGCTCATCAAGAAAACGCCCATGGATGGAAAATGCCTGCCACCTTGCTAATGAGGTATAGGGGCCAGGCCTGTAGAAGAAATGACTCAAAAATGTTCACTTGATGGAGGACATGAACCAAAATGGTCCTTAAATACATGAGATGGGCCACAATGCCTGCTAATTGGAGCCAATAAAGATCTTTTTATTATTATTACATAGGAGGATTTAAATTGAAAATTGTAGAAAGGGAGGCAATAAAACAGCTGACTAATGTAGAGGAAGAGTCTTTTTGGGGATTTTAAAAATGTTTTTAAATGAGACCTTCCATAATATTTGTATGTTTAACAACTCCCCATACACACACTAATATTTTTATAAAATTGCAAAGAAGTAAATCAAATAGCTAATTTATACAACTCTTTTTTACTTGTTTTTCAAAAGAATTTTGGAATAGACATTAATCCACAGAGATGACCTCATACCATTCAAGGTTTTATTTTACTAATGTTGGGATTTTAATTAACCCTAAATATAAAATATATATACAGTATAAAAGACCAAAAGGATCAGTGCACATAACAAAGTCCTTGTGCCACAAGAACTTGGGTGGTCTTCCTCATCTTAAAAGCAGTTGCTCTGGCATTTTAACTGTCTTCCAGTAAAACCAATAGATTTTATGCCATAGATTCTTTTCATAGATATCCATAGAAGGATCACTCATTAACCAGAAGCTACCACAGGCCAAATAAGAATGGAGATTTTTTTCCCCATCAAATCAGCAGGTATATGCAGGGCACAAACAAAAAAGTCAAGATAATGGTCACTCTTCAAATTAAAAAGGACAAGAGCTTTGCTTGCAAGATTGCACCCATCTTAACTTTTTAACTGCACCTTATCCACCTGCATCAAATCCTTCTTGGTCCTGTAGCATAGAAATGGGCAGGGTCCCTATATGTTCCATGGGCCTCTACCAGGGTTGCCAAACCAGTGGGCTATGAGCTGGATGCATCAAGTGCAGGCCACGCCCAACCCAGCTCCGCAAAGGAGGAAAACGTCACAAAACATCACATGACAGCAACGTGATGCCCATGTATCTGACACCCATGCTTTAAGCCCTGTTTTGCACTTCTCAAGTTTCCTCAAGATTGATTGATTTACTTATTTATTTATAAAGCCATCCATATCAACAGAAATGACTCTGAGGAGCATACAACAATTGACAAAAATCACATCTTAAAAACAATGAGTATAAAATACAGACTCTCATAATGAAAAATTTCAAAATTATACTTTTGAACCATAATAGAGGAGCCACCTTAAAATGTTGCCAGTTAATGCTAGTGACAAAACCAAGTCTTGAGGGAATTCCTGGACATTAACAGTGATGGAGCTAATCTAACTTCACACTGCTGAAATTCATCATAGAAAATTTAACAACAGCAGTGCATTTCTTTTATTGTTCATTTAAACAGTGAAAAGTTTCTCCTCAGCTTAATAAATTTGTCATCCATTAACTGAACTTCCCTTAGTTCTATAATTCTTCCTCATATTTCCACCCAAGACAGAAACATTTACTGCAAAACTTTGTATCTTTTGAAGTAAAAATCCCTTATGAAGAAAACAACAACAACCCGAAGTACCATTTCTAAATACACACCAAAAGCAAAGTTACTCAACAGTGTAAACATAAAACTTCTGACATCAATTATCATACAAAGGGAAAAAATATTTTACTTGCTGATGAAATGGCCATAAATAAGGGGCTCGGGGAGCTTTTCCAAGGATTGTGTTGTATAATCAGGACACAGCTACAGTACTACCTTCATGGTTGGTTGGTTGGTTTATATCAGGGGTCCTCAAAGTACAGCCCATGGGCCGTATATGGCCCACTAAAGCCATTAATCTGGCCCATGCGGGATCATGAGGCTGCCCTGCCCACATCACTCCACCTACCCGCCAGTCCCCACTCGCCTTCTGGAGGCCAGAGAGGCCAAAAATGGTATGTGTGGAGGACTCTGGAGGCCAAAAACGGAAGCGTTTTTGGGTGGCAGAGAGGTAATGGAGGCCAGAGAGGCCAAAAACAGGATGTGCGAAGAAAAAATGGGCCCATTTTTTGCCTCCCCAGCCTCCAGAAAGAGAGGGAAGGAGACACACACACACATACATACACACACACAAACGGAAGTCCCTCACCCCCACCCCAAAGGCAGCCACATCCCTTCACTAACTAATTTCCACTACCACCACCCCCCAGGCAAAACAAATTATAGTTTAATTTGTGTGTAGTGTTTGGACAGCTAAATTGGCCATGCCCATCCAATCACATGACCTCCTAGCCATACCCACCCAGTCACATGTCCTCCTAGCCATGCCCACCCAGCTGGTCTGCCCCCCCCCCCCCCAAACAGCCTGAGGGACCATGAATTGGCCTCCTGTTTAAAATTTTTGAGGACATCTGGTTTATATAATTCATATGACCACCCATCTCATACAGTGTCGCTGGAAAGGATAGGATTAAAGCACACATACAAATGAAATGAAACCTATAGCCATTAGTTCCCAAGCCCCACTCATTCAAAAGAGAATATGATCAAAGTGATCATCTTTTTATCTCCTGGATATTATTTTGCACCCGTTCTGCAAGTCCCTTACAGTTTGCAGTAGATTAGCAATATCTGAATCTGGATGTCTATCTTCAGCTGCCATGCATGGCGTTTGAAGTAGAAGCTGGCATAAAGATCAGTCCTGCCATTCAGCTGATTTCTTGCAGTCAGGAAGAGACAGCATTTTAAAGACAACACTTACATTTGGTTTTCTTACTCATGTCTGCATCACCAAGGGGCATTTTATTTCCTTTTTAATTTAATTTAAGCCCAAAGTGCTTGAATTATTTACAAATGCCATTGTAAGTTATTAATTTTAAATGGTTCGGGAATTAATGTATCTTTCTTAGGACTAGAAAGCACCATGATGCAGGAAAACTATTGTCTGTATCCAACTTTTAAATTTTCTGAAACTTTATGATGATTTGTTGGTATTGGTAACCTTGAGAACAAGTAAATATATGTTGAAAATCCCCCCCCCCCAAAAAACCCTCACTCTGTGCTTCTCTTAGGCGAGGAATGAGATTACATTTTTGCTGATTGCTACTTGCAACAATAAATAGCACAGTGATGAGCAAATGGTCACCTTTAGTTTATAATCTGAACGTAGTAGTAAACTCATTGTTTTTCTGGCCTGAAGACCTTATTCAAAATGTAATGGGGACTTATTTCTCATCATCAAAATATTTACAGAATAGCTGTGGCCATTAAAGACACTTTCCATTATTTCTGCTAGCCCTATTTCCTTTAAAAATGGCAAATGCATAAGTTAATACCTTCTTTGTAAAAGTCAAAGAAAAAAACGTTCAGCTATTATCATACATTTCAGTTGTATCTTATGAGCACTAGCAAATTTAGGCAGAACAAGAATACTGTGGTGTAATGGAAAAGTAGTCCCTACAGCACTTCAGGAGATAAATAAATTATGGGGACAATGGATTTCAGAATCTTGATTCTCAACATGATTTACAACAGCTTCTTTTTGAGATATACCTCCATTTTGAAGGAAGTTGATTTTTTTATATGTAGCTCTATTCAATTCATATTACTCAGAAGTTTGCTTGTGCTTGTTCCAGTGGACTTCCCCCCCACCATAAAATGGCAATTGTAGAAAAGCTACCTAGGTTTTCTACATGAAGGTGGAATGAAGCAGGAAATGAAGTTTCCTGCTTCATTCCACCTTCATGTTCCATAAAGGTCATCCTGTACATCACTAAATGCACTAAGTATTTCCATGTTAAGGAAGGTTCTTGTTTAAACCAAATAAGCCATTGCTAGCCAGTGTTGCCAATATCATAGTAGATGAACTGAGTTCAAGGTCAGTGAAAAATATGGGATGTTCAAAGAATGACAAGTCAAGACTACTGTGATTTATCAAGCACTTCCAGAAGGTAACTTTATAATCCTGACCATCTCCTGGCCTATTAGCAAAACTCACAGGGAAGTACTATTGTAATATATATTTCCAACCAGAACCATTTTGTTGTTTGAGTTGCTTGTTTGGTAAGTATAGATTCTCTCAGTATGCTGTACTGAGCCTTTTGAAGGCTACTCAAAACCTGCAATTTATGCCAATTTACACTCTGGTGGGTAAAAGTGGGTCAGAGAACCCCAGTGAAAACAATTTAGTATTTAAACAAGTCAAATCTCCTGATTACTCTCTGAAACAGTCTCATATGACCCTTTTGCTTGCTCTCCTCTCTTTATGGTACCTCCTGGGTTAGATCTCCTCTGCTCTGTTCCAGTCCATTTCTTTCCTTGGATCTTCAAGCCAGTTAATTCAAAGTGATTTCCTCACAGGTAAAGCCATCAAACTCCCTTTTGCCCAGTTGATCAAAGTGTCAACTGAAATTCCTGAATCCGTACACCCTGAAACTGTTGTTTTCATGTTAGCTGCAGAGAATGGAATCCCTATCTACAACATGCTAAAGGGAGAATAATCTTATATTTTCTCCCCTTTAACTCTTGTTTCCTCATTAGTTAATGTAGTTAATGTACAGCTCTTATTCCTTGCCTTACTTCCACTGCTATTTCCTTCCCCTTTTGCTAAATGTCTTCTTCTCCTCTCCCCTCTTTCTCTGTCCCCTTTTTCTAAATGTGATGTGTCTGGATCCCCAACTTCTTACAGAGTTCCTAACTCTTCTGAGCTTCATTTTTATCCTATGCTCTTTGGCGTGGTTTACCTCCTTTGACAGACATCTACAGTTAGGATTTTCATACTGATTCCAAAATGCCTGATTCTTATAATTGTCTTTAACTTTTACTTATCTTAGCATTTTGAGGATCCTATTTTCTCTGCTTCTGACTTCTTCCAAGTACAAACACTTGCAACTGGATCCTTAGTGCAGAGTTCCTTCTTTCTCCTGGGATCTTCCTGCCACTATGCACCAACTTTAAATCCCTTCTTTCTGTACTCTACTAGGACCAACTGAGTTACATACAAGTTGTCCAATGGTAGGGAAGGAATTAGGAATTATTAATTACCTTCATGTATGTGATTTTACACATTTCTTAAATTGTATGTAATTGAGTTGTGTCATCATTTCACAACTCAAATCTGATCTGCAAAGAATATGCTCTGGTACAGAATGCAAAGAAACAGGTAAAAGCATAACTGATATTTGTACACTAGTTTTTGACCTGTCTACTAAAACTCTTTTTAAATTCTTGGATTGAGCTTGATCACCTAGCTGTGTCCATGCCACTTGCCTGAACTGTTTACCATGACAAGGTTCATACATCATATTCAACATTAATGTTATTTCTTTGATCTTATTATGTGTTTCTGGCTTTTGTATATCCAGCTTTTGGTGTGTGTGTGTGTGTCTGTCTGTCTGTCTGTCTGTCTGTTTGTCTGTCTCCTTGTTATGTATATCCAGTCACTACAGTTTTAAAACCATGGTTTCCACTTAGCGCTTTATGAAAATAAATAAGCAAAGCAAAATGTAGTCTGATTCATGAAATCAGTCTCACAGTTGCAGGTTGCCAGTCTTGCCATCAACACAAGACTGTTTTCTATTCGTACTAGAGAACATCCTTTTTCTCACACTCCTATTTAGCTTCACTCCTGGTGATACTTTCAACTTTCAGAGATTATGCCATAAAGAATATAGTAATAGAATGTGTGATCATCAGAATAGCCAATAAAAGAAATCTGAAACATCAAAGAAGAAAAAGTTAAGATGTGAATATGAAGAGACATCACTTATGCAGTATTTAGTAACTCCAGGATCAATCCTTAAGCATATCTGCCAATTCTGTAATTGCATATCTATTTCGGGAGAAATTGAAAATACACAAAGGTTTTATATTAGTTCTCAGGCTGGTGACACAATGAAATGAAAAGTGGCTTTATCTGCAGTGAGAAAAATCTATCCTATTTGTAAGAAGAACATATTGCAGCCTGAGCCTTCAAGGATAAATTTAAAGTAGCACTATTCCTTTCTTCTCTATGCAACATTAGAAGGTTCTTTGTAAGTGGCCATTCCCTTTATAAGATGTGGTATGCAATTTTTTTCTTAGTAGCTACTGAAATGGAATAGTATTTCTTAACTAATATTCAGAGAAGAATAGAATAGAATAACAGAGTTGGAGGGGATCTTGGAGGTCTTCTAGTCCAACCCCCTGCCTAGCAGGAAACCCAATACCATTTCAGACAAATGGTTATCCGGTTCCACCACAAAACCGCGGTAGACAAAAGTGCGCTCGACAAAAGCGCATACGTGACATCATCACAGCGCGACGAAAACATTGCGCTGTGAGCGTTAAATTTAAAATTAAAGCGAAAACCTTACCCTAACCCCCAAACCTAACCCTAAACCTAACCCTAAACCTAACCCTTAACCTAACCCTAAACCTAACCCTAAACCTAACCCTTAACCTAACGCTAAACCTAACGCTAACCCTTAACCTAACGCTAAACCTAACCCTAATGCTTAACGTAACCCTAAACCTAACCCTAACCCTTAACCTAACCCTAAACCTAACCCTAAACCTAACCCTTACCTTTATGTGAATCGGCTTGCTTTAATTTTATTTTAATTTCAATGTAATTTATTTTTAATTTTTTTCGTCACGTTGCTGATGACGTCAGGTACGCGCTTTCATCGAGTGCGGTTTTGTCTACCGTGGTTTTGACGGGTCACGGGTTATCCAACATCCAACAAGAAAAGCATTGCAAATAACAACATACATGTGCACATCAGTGGTGGGTTACAACCGGAATATCCCGGTACAGGCGTACTGGTGCCTGCCAGGAGCACCAGGTACCATTCCAGTACGGTGCTCCTACCCACCCGCCCATGCTCCTTACCAGTATTTGAGGTTTTCGGGGCTTTCATGCATGCGCACAGAACATATGGCGCTTGTGCAAGGTTCCACCAAGCAGCTGGAGCGTCACAGAGGCATCGTGAAGCATCATGGGTGGTAAGTACACATACATGCAATGCATGTGCATGCATGCTGTGCATGTTCATGTGGTAGACACCTGGCCCCATTGCACCATACCAGTTGCACCGGGATCCAGAACTCACCACTGGTGCACATAAATGTTTTCTCTCACCAATATGCCTATTCATACTGATGCAAGCATATTTATTGCTTTTCTGAATAAATATCAGCAAAATGTTTATGGGAAACTAATTAACTAGCAATGGAACATTCTTCCTGGTGATTGTGAGATCATGAGTTGATGTTTAGGGTGATCACCAAATAACAAAGTTCAGATATCTGTCTTTTTCGGATATCTCGGATATTGTGGTGCAAGCTACATTTAAACTGAGTGCTGAAATAGCACAATGGTCTTGTGTTTGACTTGTAAATAGAAAGTTAAATGTGGTTTGACACCCACATTTAGCAGTATATTTTTAATCATTATTTTTCTTTCTCACAGCTTCTTACTTTGCTTTTTAAAAAATAAGTTAGTAAAGCATCCTTCCATTTATATCATCAGAAGCAGGGGAGTTTCATCCTCAGTTCCCATATCATCCAGCTCAAGCTGTAAGTGAGGATATGGGTAAAATCTCATCAGCAATGCCAAAATCTCACCTACTCTAGCATCCCTTTCCAAACTCAGTTTTATAAATTGCTTTTCCGAAGTTTCCCTCCAGATTTTGTATTGCAAAACATCCTATCTTGAGTCCCTGACTTTCAGTTGGCTGTCACTTAATGTTAGCAACCAGTATTGGTACTTTCTTTGTATTTAAGATTGGCAGTCAGAGGGGTTACTCTTGAAGCTGACCATAACCCTGGATTGTTATTATACCTTTGAGTCAGTATTGACCTTGCAACTGGACAAGTGCTTGTAGTTTTCTTGGCAAGTGGCAACCACTTTTGGAAATAGTTTGCCACACCCTCCTTCCTAGTACTGAGATACAATGATTGGACCTAGGTCACACCGCTAGCTTTGTCCCTAAGGCAGTGGTGGGATGCTACCAATTTAACAACCAGTTTGGTGATCACGTGCATGCACAGTTTGGAGAAAATTTACCTTCTGCATTAATGCTGGGGAGGAAAACAGCTGCGGTGTGGCAATCCACTCTGCCACGAGACTCAGCTGAGAAGATATAGGTAAGAAAAAAGCAAGGGTGTGTTAGGAATATAATCTAACGGTTGGATTGGCAATATATAAATCATGTAGGAATGCTGTATCTTTAAATCATCAAATGTGATTGGTTGCTGTTTTCCTCAATAGGCCATAAGAGGGAGCCAGAATGACTGTTAGCTCTCTGTTCGTTAGATGCTGGGCTGATCTGATCTGAGTGTTTTGGAAGCTGGCTGTTAGAAAGTGCTGTGAGCTATTGTAAGTTTTGCAACTGTTAGCAAACTTTGAGTACCAGACTGTTTGTATGATTATGGACTAGGTTATTTGGATTATCCCTTAACTGAAAGACATTGAAGACTGACTGTCTTATCCATGTATGACTTGGACTGTTTGATGGACTCTGATACCTCTATTTCCACGAAAGTTAAAGCCTATTTAAACTGCAGTGTCTCTGTCTGCTGGTTTGTGTGTTCTCCAACACAACTCTCACAACGCTTCTCTGAACACACTCGCTCTCCCAACGGGGAGATTACCTAACAGCTACTTCTGCTCATTGTCAGCAGTTTGATTTTCACCAGCTCAAGGTTAACTCAGCCTTCCATCTTTCAGAGGTGAGTAAAATGAGGACCCAAATTGTTGGGGAGGGGGGCAATAGGCTGACTCTATAAACTGCTTAGGGAGGACTGTAAAAGCACTATGAAGCAGTATATAAGTCTAAGTGCTATTGCTATAATGATTTAGGAGATAAATTCTGGTTCCAACTGTGGTAATAAATTTAGACATACCTATACTGCATTTTTTGGAATGTGGTGAGTGGTACACTAGATCACAACTTATTGTGTTACCTGCTACCAATGACACATGGGCTGCTAATTTAAAGAATAGAATTACTGGAAGGTGATCTCCAAGGCATTGCTTGAATAGAATTTGGAAAGTGGAGGTAGCCTAAATACTGTAGCACCATAGAGAGTGTCTTGTAATTATGTTGTTTAAATAGTCTCACTGGTTGTCTGGGGCTCTCCAAGTACAACTCAGGATGATCTTACATAGCTTTAGCCTAACTTAACTTGCAGGACCATCATTCCCTTCATGCTCTTAAGTCATTAATAAACACTTTTAAAGCTACCACCATGGCACAGTTAACTTCAGCAATCAATTCTGCTTTTTCTATGACAGGGCCTAAGTTGTTGAATAACTTGCCACTAGAACTGAGACTCACACTCTCCTTATTATAGTTTAGGAGGTGGCTGGAAATATATCTTTTCACTCAGGTCATTCAGAGTTTTATGTTGTCTATACTGCTGACCTTATGTTTTTTAGCACTATTTTATAGTGCTGTATTTTTCCAAGCTGACCAAAGCCATTTGGGATTGTATGACACATACATTTATGATATTTATAAACCCTTATGCCCTGACAGATCCCTTTTCAATCTGTAAAATATGTATCTTCTATATATATGTTGGGGTGTGGCCAGCAATGTTCTTAACGTAGTTGATCAAAGAAATCCAAACACATATACACCCAGTTTGATGGTAATTAATTCCACTTATGAATCATATGTTTTTGAAGTTCCTGAAAAAAATGTTCCTTTCCTTTTCCATTCTTAATCTATCATACGTCAATGTCATTGTGTGATCCTAAACTATATTGTTTTGAAAGTAAATGGAAAAAATATCCTGCCATTTTCTCCATCACATAGTATTAATATCATTTCAAGGTCGCTTTTTTCAGTGCTATATTTCTGAAGTTGAACAGCATAGATTTGAGCAGAGTTAAATTAGGGTGTGGTTTGTTTGTTTTATGGAGGAATCATTACTTTCGCAGAGTGTAGAAACAAGTGGCTAGATAATTCTCACCATTAATCTAATGCCTCTGTACAAGGTAGTCAAGTTTTGTTAATGGATTTTATACTACACTTAACGTTCAATTTGCTGAAGTGTCAATCTAGGAGGATTTGTTGGAAACCAATGACTTTGGTTTACCAGAAATAATGGATTAGTGTGGTTGACAAACCTAGAAATGATTTTTAAAATGCCTTTTCTCATTAGGAGAATAATATTTGGAAGAAGAAAAAAAAGCACTCAGGAGCGTAATCATTGGCAAAACAAGTCACTGTTAATATATCCTGAAAGATTTATGAGGCATCTTTCCCACAATAGCTGTTATACAATTATAATTCCTCTTTAAGATATTTAAATGAAGTCACTGGGAAGTATACATTGGGGCACTCAAACTGTTTGATAAGGAAAAAAATATATGATCCTGTTTTCATTTCCATTAACCATTAGGGTACAACTGGGAGATTATCCAAGGGATATTAGATTTTTTTAAAAAAATAAAATATTCATCTTTGCCTGTGATAACAGAAATTACAGATTAATGACTATAGGTCCTCAAAAGCTTACTCTGGATGATGGATTTTCTTTTATCCATGGGGTATTAGAGATATCAGGTTGAGATAGATAGGATAAGAAAATTCTTCCATTGCTTTAAAGGGAGGGGAATTATTCCAGTCCTGAACTTAAAATGTTAGAAATGGTGGGAGGGGGATGGGAAGAGGAAAGAAAAATGGCCAGGTAGCAATGGATTTTCATGCTTTGAGCTGTGATATTTCGTTTATCAAAAATTCTCTATAGCTATTACTGTCTTTCCTGAGCTACTTTTCTTTTTTTTCTTTTTATTGTTAATTTTAATTTACGTTATTAAACAAGAAAATAAAAGCTTATGCAGATGAATAGAAACTGAGACAACAAAAAAAGAAAAAAATCAAAGAGCAAAAAGTACAAGAAAAGAGGGTGGAGTTAAAGAAAAATAGTAAAGGAAGAAATAAGATATAAGAAAGTGGCTTCTTGACATTCCCCACAATAGTTATAAGTACAAATATAGTATAACTTCTCTTTCAAAAGTTACATTATTCTTTCTATATGCCCTATCAAATCATCAAATGCATGAGTTACGAGTTCATTGTTTTTCATTTTTGTGTAAAATATCCATAAGAGGCTTCCCTTTCCAATGAAATGTAAATAATGTCTTTTCATATAAAATCAAAGACATTAATTTATCCATTTTAGCAAAAGTCTGTCAACTTCACCCACCATTTCTCCATCATAGGTAGTGTCGAATCTTTTCATCTCTGTGCAAATAGTAATCTTGCTATTGAAATAATCTTTGTTGAGGGTTTTTTTCCTAGCTGTTTATCCATTAATCCTAAAAGAGAATGTTCTGGTTTCAATTGAATATTAATCTTTAAAATCCTCTACATCAAATATGTACTTAGATCCAATTTTGTTTAGCTGGTTTATGTGTTGACCAAGTGTGATAAAACGTCCCTTGTTCACAAATATATTGTTCACATTTCTTACATACTCTCCTCAAATATCCATTTTGATCAAGAAATCTCCACTCTTAGCTTCAGGCCAAAGTAGATATTGATGCAAGCCCAAGGGAGACAATTGAAGATCTGTATTGGACATTTATCAGAAGGAGACATTTATGGAATTAATTTTTTTTACAAAAATTCTGATGATCATTTCAGGTAAATTGTGTCTGCATTTTTCCTAGTCTTCTGAGTATTTTTTTTCTCTTTCCTTTTTCCCCCATGCATTTATCAACATGAATTAATTTAATAATATGAACTTTTGGACAATGATACATCAATATGCTAAATGTGCCCTGGAACCCTAAGGTTCCTTGAGAATTTGACTAGTTCAGTGTTCACTTTAGTGAAATTTCTACACCTATAATTTTGCCAGATCAGAGACTTTGGTTTGCCCTTTGTTGATTTGGGTTCTGGTTTCAGTTTTTGCTTTTCTATTTTTAATGTTCCCTAGCCTGAAACAAACTGCAAACCTCTGGGCTAAAACATAGCCTAAGAAGAACAATGCATAAAAAACATAAATCTTAATTAGATAATGTTATGATATCATAAAAAGAAATGCACCAAGCTGACCTTGGTTGATCTTGAAAAGCCAAGCAAGGTAGCACTTGCTTAATGTTTAGATGGAAATCACAAGGCAATCCAAGGGTTCTAAGAAGCAAACTAAGAAGGTAGAAGGAAGCTTTTACTTCCAAGAAAGTTGTATGGATACGTCCATGATTTCACCAAGAATTGTGTCTTCTTGAGTATCTTTTGTTATTATTGTTACGACTATCCAAAATGTATTTTCAATTTGCAGCTAGAGTTGTCCTTGGATTCAGAATAAATGAATGAAATATTCTTGTTCAAAGAAGTGCATGTGTAAGAACCCCTGCGTGACATGCTATTACTCTGAATCAAGTCAGGAAGTGACTTCTAACTTTCTACATAGTGTTGAGCCACCACAATTGCCACCACTGTGGTTACTGGTTATATTAGTTAAGAGTCTGGGAATCATAAATCAGCCAAAAAAAGTCTTCCTATCATTCTAAATGTAAGTATGCTGGGCGGGGGGAAGGCAGTTGTCTGTTTCTCCAAATATTTGCAAGACGTAAGATCAGTTGGAGGAGGAGGAGGAGGAGGAGGAGGAGGAGGAGGAGGAGGAATAATGATGATTTTGGAGCTAGGAAAAACAATTCTATTTAAAGAGGGGGGCATTTAAATAATAATTTCCCGAAGAAACAAAATCTAATTCCTTTCCTAGAATAAGTGCTCCAAAGTTCTGCAGTTTGCTCTTATAAGAAAATATAACATTAAATCTCATCTATCACCCCCTCCCAAAATTAATTCCAGACATTTGATATACCCAAATGTCATTTCAACTTCATTTCCACTTTATAAAGAAATAATACATTCTGGGCAACTCAGGCTGAATGGTCTCATTTATTCTATAAAATGGACTTCTAAAAAGATCCATGTTTTTGCTTCTCCAATAGGTAACCATCTCCTTTTTCCTTCCAAAACACTATTCATGGAAGCTCATAGTCTCTTTCTCCTTGGTTAGAGATCCAGCTCCAAATATGAAAGATATCTAACACTAGTTTCCCATTTCTGCCCCATGCAGAAAATTCCTGGTCTTTTCTTCCCATTTTGGTGGCAGACATCGGGAGAAATAGCAAAAGGAAATGTACAGCTAGACTGTAAAAAAAATACTAGAGGGCAAGAATGACTTAGGTGTTATACACCTGTTTACTCATGTCTAGTGATTATCCCAATTCTTCCAATCCAGATTTAGTAGCCCAAGGCACAGATTAAATGAGGGAGGTATAAAATATAAGGTAAAAGGATCAGTTCAATTTAGTTAAGGTGCTGAAACCTGACTTCTAGCCCAGTCCTAGGAATGAAAGCCAGCATGATGACTTTGGGTGTCCTTCAGCCCTAGGAAGAAAGCAAGGGCATACCCTATACTTCCCTTCAAATTATTCTCTTCATTTATTTCTTTATACCAGTGGTCCCCAACCCCCGGTCCGCGGACCGGTGCCGGGCCGTGGAGTACCTGGCACCGGGCCGCGCAGCGGCCGGGGGCCATGATCGCTGCAGCGGCCGGGGGCCATATTTGCAACTTTGTAGTCCTCATGAACGCGCCCTTTCTCTGCCCCCCCGCCGCCCCAGATGTGCGGGGCTGGGGGGGCGAGGGGAGGCCCGATCTCCCCCCCCGCCCTCTTGCTCTGCTCGCCCCGGGAGGGAGGGGGCGGCGGCGGCGGCCTCGGCCCGAACTTGGGATGCTGCTGGCGGAGGCTGCCTGGGAGACGAAACTTTGTCCGCGGACTCACCCGGCCCGCCTGCCCCGTGGAATGACGAGGGGGGGGCAGGAGGGGGCGGCGGCGCTGCATTTTCCTCCCAAGGAGAAACTAAGGTTGCGGGGGGGAGGGGCGCAGCGCGGCCGTTTCGGGGGAACTTGGGGAGCTTCGCCGTTCCGAGAGGCGCTTCGCGCGCAGCCCCACCCAGGTGGGAGATGTTTTCCTCCGCCGAGGCGGGGAGGGGGGGCTTTACGTAAGACTCGCGGCGCAGCTCTGCCCCCCCTCCTGGAGTGTCACCTGCCTCCCGCCCCTCCCCCCCGCCGCTCCGCCGAAGCGCTTTTTGTGTCAGGCCGGCGGGGCTCTCGGGGGCCCTTCGGCCACAGCCCGCCTTCTCCCCCTCTTCCCTTCATGGAGCGCGGCGCGGAGGCCCACCCCCTCGGAAGCAGCCGGCCTCCGCCGCGCCAGCCGCCCGCCCGCCCGAAGTAGGACACAGGGCCATCTTTTCCCCCGCCGAACTGCAGCGAGGAAAAAGGGCTGCCCGAGCGAGCGGATCGCGGGGTCGGTTCCCCCTCCCTTCCCCCGGCGGCCGAGGAGGAGGAGGCGGGGCGGCCTCACGGGCTGTCGGCCTTGGCGTGAAGGAAGCCCCCCCCCCTGCCCTGCGGAACGCGCGCCCAGGATGGCCGCCTTCCCACCCGCCGGTCCGGAAGGCCGAGGGAGGCTCGTCTGACTGGTCCGCGGCGATAAAAAGGTTGGGGACCACTGCTTTATACCATAAGTGTCACTGAAGCTCACTGGCTAAGCCAGCTCCTTCCACAGAAGATACTTTCCACAAACAATTATACCCACTCTGCTAGCCAAGACAGCTTTCTCAATAATGTAATTTAAATGGTGGGGGGGACTCTTTCTTTTGAGCCTTGAAAACTTTTGAATTTTGTTAACTCTGGTAAATACTTTGTGATGATTTGTGAAGGAAAGGATTTCATAAGGTAAAAGAAATTCAGGTGGAGTTAAAAAAAAAGCATCAGATCTGATAAACTGAATATGATATGTATTCCTGCTTATCTGTACTGACATGCTTCAGAAACCTTGATAACATTTAAATAATTTGCAACCTGGCTATAATGTACTTCATTAGCAATTTACATTTTTAATATAAAATGCCTGGTGAATGGTTTAGCCATTAATAATTTATTACTTCACCTTTTCAGATGCCATCAAGTCAGCTTTGGTGTCCAGATGTCTGGGACTACAATTAGGGGGCTTAGCCAAGGATAATAGTAGTCTAGCACATCTGGTTGCATTAAGGAACAATCTATAAGAAACCACAATGTTTAGGCAGGCCAGAAGAACCGGAGCAAGTTAGTGCTGTAAATGTTAGATTTATTTTGTCTTCTTGCAATTTAGCTTAACATCTGTAACATTGATTGTGCCTAGTCCTCCTGGAAACATGATTCCTATATCACAAGTAGTGAGAAGTGGGAACAAAACCAAATCAATAAAAAAATTGGAATCAGGATTCAAGAAAGGAAGGGTTCAATCCCAAAAAGTGTATAGGCAAAAATTGACCCTCAATTTTTGACCCTCAAAAATTGACCATCATGGTGGCAGGTGGGGAAACCTATGAATCCAAGTGAAAGCTGCCCAGAGTCATTTTGAGCAGCAAGTTGGGTAAATTTAAGAGAGACAAAAGAGAGACAGACAGACAGACATAGATGATAGATAGATAGATAGATAGATAGATAGATAGATAGATAGATAGATAGATAGATAGATGATAGATAGATAGATAGATAGATAGATAGATGATAGATAGATAGATAGATAGATAGATAGATAAGATTAGATTAGATAGACAGACAGACAGATAGGAGAGAGAGAGAGAGAGAGACAGAGAGAGACAGAGAGAGACAGAGAGAGAATTGAAAAAAAATAAGTGCCATATTGCAACCTAAGCCAGTTGTTTCTCATGTTGTTCCCAGATGTTTATTAAGCCATTTTCTGATATTCCAATCATTATTGCAGTCAGATGAGAGTGGCATTCAGCTGGTGGGCAATCTGGACTGCAGGCAGCGCAGGATCTGAAGAATTGTCCTCTTGCTGCTTGCTTTTCCCCTTCCCTGCAGATGAAAAATTATTTTTAAAAGTAACAACTCCTAACCAGCACCCCAGAATGAAATCACTGCCCAACCAACTGCTGGAGGGAGGTGGATGTCAGGCACTAAGGCCAGTCAGAGTTTAAGGTTGTTGCTAGAGTGAAACAAAACTCTGGAAACTGTTCACTTTGCAGGGCTTAGGATGGCTCAGTTTGGAAAAACAAACATTTTAAAATGCTATTTTTTATGTGCACATTCTGGGTGTATTTAAAATGAGCTAGAAATGAGAGGAGAACAAGTGTTTTTGCACTCAGGAAGTGGTGGATGTCACCTATGTGCAATGGGCCAAGCAGAAAATGTGGATTTGCTCATACACCTGCACAAGGGAGCAAAAAGAAGGCATGTCTAAAAAAGAAAGTTAAAAAGGTAACAAAGAAAGATCTTGTCCAACTAAATAAAGGAGGAAAGAGACAATGCATCAAGTTAGGGAGAAACTATGATTATTTTTGTGTAAGTAAATAATAGGAGGGGAGTGTAAGGCTCTGCATCTCACTTGGCTCAGCTGGGATTCTCCTCTCTGTAGCCAACAAAAAGATATACAGTAGACACTTATTGATACAAAGGATTCAGGAGGCTGTGGGATTCCATTCCCCACTATCCTGTCAGAGCTGAAGAAGCTTCTTGGATGAGAAGCAAAACATCTTCAAAGAAAAAACAAGAAAGTCCAGTTCCTCCTGAAAAAGCACCTTTGGGACAACCGTGAGCTGGATGGCTGAGAATCTCTACAGACTTTTAGCTATACAATTTGGGATGAACACCTTTTGAATTGTGTGGGAGCAGGATTGGATTTCCAGAGAACAAATTGCAGACTACAGGAACCAGGAGCACCACTCAGGTGACCCTGAGGACACAGATAAACCTCCATGTTTCAATGACCGTCTAAAAGGATGCAAATGACCAGCTGTCTGCAAGGAATATAAATCCTTCCATTCCCCACTATCCTGTTAGGGCTGAAGGAACTTCTTAAATGAGAGAAGCAAAATGTCTTCAAAGAAAAAGCAATAAAGTCCAGTTGTCTCCTGAAAAAGCACCTTTGGGACGATTCAGGAGGCTGTTTTACAGATTCACCAACAAAAGAGAAGTCGGTCAAGTTTGTCAACAGATAGGACATTAGCCAGGGAAATGGGAGGGTGGGTGGGTAAATCTAATTTAGAAGAGCTAAGAGAAAGAGAAGCAGATTAATGACCCAACCCACATAACTGCTATAGCCATTATTTTGGAGGGAGAGTTGGAGAAAGAATTGGCTTAACTACATTTTGTGCTTTTGAAATGTACTGCCCCTTTAAGGAGATTGTTCTCCCTGTTGTGTATCATCTACTAACTCCTAGCAAACCTCTCTGCAGGAATGATTCATTCCACTGAGTTCAATAGTGTGGTATACTATCTCTATATTTATATGCTCATTGTTTTTGTAATGCAAGAAGTAATGGTGATTTGTTCTTGTCTGTTCATAATTACATAGAAGCAGAATGCTTTTCTAGTTTGTACTAGGTGATGCAGGAGAGAGAAGAACTAATTCCTTAGATCACCCCTTGGAAGATTTTGGCAGCAGGTTTTTGTTTAAAATGATTTTCAAAGGATTTAAAAGGGGTCCAGCTGGGAAATCTCAAGGTACCATTATAGGTGTGAAGTCAGGCAAGAGTCTGGCCAACGTTTGTTGGGAGAAATATAGTTTATTAAAAATGTACAGTGTACAAAACAACCCATTCTTTACATAAAAACAAGAAATAGATCTGTTATTAGCACTTTTATTATTTCTTGCTCTTTTGAGGATGCTTACTTACCTTATTTCCTACATTCCCACTTCACATCTTAGACCATAATTCTGCTTGTAAACTAATTTTTATTTCTTTTTTATATTTCTACTTATTTCTTTTACAATTTATTAGGCATGCTGGCTGACTACCTTTATTCCTACTCAGCTCTGTTGATACCCTAGGAACTTCAAACTTTGGTTCCTTTTTTCTCAGCATTCTTCTTTTGTCATCCTTCTTCTTCCTCTAGCTCTTCTATCTGTTATAACTTTGGTAGTTTAAACTCATTATGATTTCCATTCCACACTTGTGTTGCACCACTTGTGTCCTTGAAGCTAAGTGCTAGATATATGAGTCCATAATTCCCATCTCTGGCCTGAAACCCATGCTTCTGGGTTCCTGTCCCAGCCCTTCCAGCCACATCCTTAATCCTTTTCTTGGGCAGGAAGAACTTTTCATGAGCCAATTGGTTTGGTCAATGTATCTTTTGTTTCCTCATAATACTGAATCACCAACTCTCGTGGCTCTTCTCTCTGTGTTCTTATAGGGTACCATTGCATCCTCTCTTGTTGGAGTCCCTAGCTCTAACTAGTAAAAGTATCCATGACTTTTCATGGCTAGATAAAAATACTGCGTACTAGAATGAAGCAACTAGAATGGTACCTTCTCAGTGGTGGGAACAATTTTTTTTTTTACTACTGCTTCTGTGGGCGTGGCTTGGTGAGCATGGCTTGGCAGGTGTGGCAGGGAAAGGATACTGTAAAATCTCCATTCCTTCCCCACTCCAGGGGAAGGTTACTGCAAAATCCCCATTTCCTACTGATCAGCTGGGACTCGGGAGGCAGAGAATAGATGGGGGCCAGTCAGAGGTGTATTTTACCAGTTCTCCAAACTACTCAAAATTTACACTACCTGTTCTCTAGAACGGGTCAGAACCTGCTGAATACCACCTCTGTACCTTCTGTCAACTTGAAGCAAAGACCTTTTTTGCATTCATTCCAGTTTAATTTTGGCAAAAAAAAAAAAAACCCACCAAAAAACCCCCAGCCCATATTGCCTTGCTCTTGAAACTAAACAGTGTTCGACGATTGAACTAAATATTTTTTCTGCCTTGAGAATTAATATCTCAATGTCATTCCTACATCTGTAATGCACCCATGTTCCTTCTCTCTCCCCCTATCCCCCAAGAACTGAGAACATCTGTTTTTGTTGTCCCAGTGATACACATTTCTCCTACATCTTGCTTCTGGTTGGTATTGTCATCTACCTCATTTGTTCCTTTTGTCAGTTGTTCTTATTCAGACCAGTTTCCACTATCCATTTCTTTTGTTGGGCCTATTATCTTTGCAATGACACATCCTTCTCATTTCTCAGCTGAAGCCCTTTGTTGCTTCAGTCTTTTTATTTCTTCTTCAAAACCTGCTATGAGCTTGTATTTGCTTCAAAGATATCCAAGGTTGTTTGCAGCCAGGCAAAGCACCCTAACAGTACAAGTCACAATTTCAGACTTCTGTTCATCCCCATTTCTGAATCTTAAGGCACCACCAGTAAAAAGGCTTTTATTTCTTCTTCCCTATTCCTTTTTCAGACTGTCACAGTTCCTGAGTATTTGACTCTTGACTTAGAGAAAAAATCTGTTAGGATCCTTAAAACATCCTTTCTGAACTCTCCACAAAAACACTGTAAGACCTCTCTGTCTGTTCAGTCAGGTAATGGTAAAGGTTCCCCTCACACATATGTGCTAGTCGTTCCTGATTCTAGGGGGCAGTGCTCATCTCCATTTCAAAGCCAAAGAGCCAGCACTGTCAGAACACATCTCCCTGGTCATGTGGCTGGCATGACTAAGTGACGAAGGCACACGGAACACTGTTACATTCCCGCCTATTTTTCTACTTGCATTTTTTTAATGTGTTTCTGAAGTGGCAGAAGCTGGGAGAAGTAACAGGAGCTCACTCCATTATGCCGCGCTAGGGATTCAAACTACTGAACTGCTGACCTTTCTGATCAACAAGCTCAGCGTCTTAGCCACTGAGTCACTGCATCCCTTTTAATAAGGAGCACCACTCAGTCAGAGAACACTGTAAATAAGAACTGAAATTGACAAAGCACTTCAGCCACTGTGTATACACAGAGTAGACCTCTTCCAATGTCTAGGCTGGGAAAGGAATGCCCATGGATAGATCCATTAAAAGAACAAGAAAAGAGGATTTAGGATTTAATGCTTTAGGCAAGCTCCTGTTAAGTTTCCCTGTTTAGTTATTGAGATACTAAGGACAGCTAGTGATAAAACAATCAGAAAAAAATGGCCAGGAAAAATTACTAATTGAAGCACTTCAAACTGAGAACCCGTTACTAAGAAACAGAAGATGCTATTCCTAGTAGTATCAAAATAAAGAATATGTTCCTCCAGATTACATGGACATCAGTAGTGACATGGTAAGCAAGACTTCCTCCAGAATATACAAACCAGATAAGCTTAGACTTCTTACATGCCATCAACAGTCAGTGTTGCTCTTAGTGACAGCATAGATAGATTTTATCTAAGAAGATCTGTCCCCAACCTTGTTGTTCAGGTCTTTGAATGGTACTCTCATCGAGGCTTTAATTAATATTTTCTCACTACAACCAACTTGCCATGAATTGAATTGAATTGAATTTATTGCATTTATATGCCGCCATGGCCAACTTGCCACATCCAACTCATCACGGGATAACTCATCATGGTCAGCTCGCTATGGGACAAGTCCCTGTGGGACAAGGATTACACTAATATCAAAGAAATGGTGGAATAGAATAATTAAAGAATGGAGGAAAAAGGAGAGACAAAAGAAATTTGAATGAAAAAAATTAAAATAATTTTTATTTATTTTAAATAATTAAATTGAATTGTTAAATTGCCTGTTGTCCCACAATGAGTTGACCATGGACAGTTGTCCGTGACGAGGTGGCCACAGAGAGTTGGCTGTGGTGAGTTGTCCCATTCCATTTCTTTGACTGCTGGTTCATTTACTGTTGGTAGTCAGTCCTAAAGGGCAGAAACTACCCACTGCTTCAATAACTTTACTGTCAATTCTAAGCTGATTTCCTTACTGTTATTATTAGCTTGGTCTCTTCAAATTTAATCTTAGTTCCATTTTTCACCCACAGTCATTACTAGAGCTTCTAGATCATTTGCATTTTCAGCTATCAGAGTAGCATTGTTAGCAAAACACAGGTTACTGAAGTTTCTTCTTCTAATTTTAAAACCACCTTCCTTCTTCCAGTTCAATGTCTGAGAATATA